>NC_134508.1:32921465-33204838 GCF_027942865.1 Odontesthes bonariensis
CAAAAAGAAATATGAGCCATATCTAGAACTGATGTTCAGTACATCATTGTGACTTTAATGATCCAGAGTTTTCACTTTGCTGATTTAACTGCTGCCTGCATAGCTTTCAATCACTCCAGTGCAACACGACGGTGCTTTCTTTGAGTGGATCTCACCTCTAACAGCCTGCAGAGTTTTCATTCATGAGAGCAACAACAGAGGCTTTTATTGTGTGTGAATGTGGGCATGGGAACCTCTCATAGCTTTTAGCAGCTGCACTGTCTCTGAATGAGTCACTTCCATTTTCTCCCACTGAGAACCCTGCCCAGCGTCAGCTTGGCTCATTCAGGCTTCAGAGCGTGTGCACAATTTGACTCCAGCAGCTGAACCAGAAGCTTCAATAAACTCCCTGTCCATGCTGCCTCTCCACGCAGAGCAAAGGGAGGTTATTGATTACAAACAAGCTAGGATGCAGAGCACTGAGGCCCTCCACTCTTGCCCCAAGAGATTTGTTTGAATTCTTGAAACCCCAAAGTTAAAGAAATGGACTCCACCTTGAACTCTCAATAGTGTTTCACATCTACATGCATGTTCATTTGGTTAAAGTCCAGAATGGTGACTAAATAAAGCCTACATTGATGAATAAGATTAATGTGAATCCCTTTTATACCAAGCTTTATTGATTTCCATCACATTTCCTTTTATTTGCATCTACAATGGAGATCTGCAGCTTAAGCTACTTATGTTACCGTAGGTGTCAACCTTTTGCTTTTCTTAAAGGCTCATCAGTTTCAAGATCTTAATCAAGCACCACAATCTGATATCTGTCAAATATGAGGCAAGGGTCACTTCGCAGCACCCCAATAACTCACTTATTATTGCTGTTCATCTGGTTATATTTGTGAAAATGAACATAAAAGTTTTAACACTGTTATCTTAGTGAGATTTTGAATAAATTCACCCACAAGGACTTGTTGCTTTCCAAATAAATTCTGGCTCATTTTCACAATGCGTGACCGTGGGTCCATTTGTTACCTAATTGCTCTACCACAACAATAAAAAAAGCTTTTGTGAAATTGCATCATGAAAAAAAACCCAATACATTTCTGAGATTGGATTTTCTGTGTGGGGGTCAAAAGAGCAGACCTGCTGCCCTCTCAGTCCTGTTTGTCTGCATGTTAGTCATAAATTACTTCCCGCAGTAATAGGATATAACACTGGGGTCAAACGGAGTGAGCCCCGCCGGGAGGAACATGATTAGATGACGCACAGATGGCACATATCAGGGAAGAAAGCATCTGTCTGTGTGGATAGACTGCTTCTCTGGGACTCTTCCATCACTTGGAGGGTTTGAGGGAAGAATCAGTGTCTCTGCAGGTGTTTGTCCACTGCTGTGCGTGACTCATGTTGTGACGACACTGCCCTGAGTCATCCTGTCATTATTTTTGCTGTTTTGAGGGTGTCTGTATTCTTTCTTTAAATTTTTTCTGGATCATTTTAAAAAACACTGTCACTCGGCGTATTTAACCTCCACATCAGAGCATCTGTATTGATTTTTTTTTTTTTGATGCAGCGAGGCTGAACTGATACCCCTGTCTGTTCTGAACAGAATAGGCTTTATCTGACCACCTGTGTGACAGTCTCCTCTATCTGTCCTTCCTTCTCATCCTAAGCTCCATGATAAATAGGCTAACTTTCTTACTCACTTCTATCTGACTGTGAGGCACTCTTTAAGGAATGACCAGGCAGTGCTGCCACCCTTCCTTCCTCCCACACAGCTAGTTAATTATTGATGGTTTTAAGTGTCTTCTCAGAGACATGTCAAAGTTCCTTCTTGCCGTGTGTGTGTGTGTGTGTGCATGTAGAGGCATGCTTGACTGCAGGGTGTGTCATAGTTGCAGGTGAGCGGAGACGTGTCAGTTCTCTCAAAATCTGTCAGAAACTACTGGGGGTGACGCTGTAGAGGACTGAGTTGCTACAAAGAGGACACACCAGGTTTGGCAACTGTTCTCTAATTAAATGATGTGCTTGTTGTTGCCACTGTTGTTTTCAATCTCTAGTTTCTTCATGAGGGATTTTGCTTTTGCCATTGATAAGAATTTATTGATACCAATGTCATGTTGATGTTGCTTGAATTGATTTGGTTTTTGATCCTTCACCAGATATTCTATAAGGGAACAGGTACAGTACAACAAGATTTCAGCATCAACGCAGCTGCTAACCAGAGTAAACTTTGTGTTTAGAGTCTTTCTTGTCCAGATAATGTGAACGAAATGCTAAACTGATTAGAGAGGAATATCAACACGTAACTCGACAGTTGTAAATCATTTTAGCCCCACATCTCATAAAACTACTTTTTAGAACATCTTATTTTTATTCCAGACTGCAATATACTACGTAGGCAAACCTACTGAAAACGTGGGTGTTCTACTGCCTTTTCACAACAGTTTCTTGTGACAGCGCGGTGGCATTTAGGCACCTTTTTATCACTCATCACTTGACCCAAACTGTCAGTAGCCTGCGAGCTAATGTTAGCCGTAGCAACAGTCACTTGGTCAGCTATCTAAAATGGAGTAAATGAGATGATATTGTTTTCATTTAAGCTTTCTTAGTTAAAGAAAAATGTGTTAAGCATGTTGAGACGGTCCTTTTAATGCAGGATTCTTCTTGTCGCTCACAGATGAGTTTTTGGTAGTTTACAGGTGTACTTGCGCTGCCAGTATCAGTAGCAGCATCAAACATGTGGCGCTCCCGGAAGTGAATCCCATGTTGCCTAGAAAGATGGTTCAGTGTTACAGACATTTGAACTAGTCTTGTTATTACCGTTTTACTTTACATGTATGAGCGACTGCTCTCTCCTCTCTGCCATGACTTCTATTTACAACAACAGATATAGACACATGTGTATGATGTTGGTGACTTGATATCAGTTCACATTACCAGCTGCAGGCAATGCTCACTGATTACAAATATTTGAACCTTGGTCATTTTTGAACCTTTGAGAGATTGTAAAGGTTTTGCAGCCAATATAGCCTACAAGTTGTTGATCCCCTGAGGCATTATTTCTTTTGTGGATCTTTCGCCTTCAAGCTAGCGATCACCTTTTGCTCCCTCTGGTCAATTAGACAATGACTGCACAATTTCAGGGCTAAGATGCTAAAAAGAGGGCCATCGAGCACATATTTCAGTCTACTTTGTGTCTAATACTGACAACACATGAATATTAAAAATAAAGAGGAGTTTATGTTGTCAGCTTGCCTTGTTTTGGCTGATCATTTTGAGCTGCTGAAGTGTTTTCTGAAAACATTTAAGCACATTTGTACCAGAGAAAAGCACAACATCAGCATTGTGATAATAGATTAGGGTTAAGTGCCTCACATTTAATTTACCTCCAAAAATTCATCTTTTCAGCTAAGACATCAGAGAATCAAGGGTATTTTACACGGCTAGAGCTTCGTAGTTCATTTTAACTGTTCAGTTTATAGTGACAAAATAACCATCTGTCCTTGCGGTGTTAGATAGATGATACACGAAAACTTATCACTTTGCGACTGTATCCTAATTTTTCTCTTTGTGTGATAACTCAGGTGACGTGAGATTGCATCAACCCTTTAAGAGTTTCTGCACACGAGTCATTTTGGTCGTCTCCTCTATCTGTTTACACAGCCCTGTGAATTATTGATGAACATGGCTCTATATATAGGACTTGAATGTGATGAGGGCAGCAGCAGCAAGTTTCTCCTGAGGGAGAGAGAAAGAGCTGCATTTGAATAATGTAGCCAAGATCTCATTGTACAGGAAGTGTGTGTGCTCAGAGGGAAGCTCCACAGAGAGGGTGCGTGTCTGTGGATGAGGATGCTGTAGACAGTATGAATTATTGATTGATCTCTGTCCAATTAACTGGGATTTCAAACAAAACTTACAGCTACTATTCACGGTAAAAAGGTGGCAATATACGTGTGCGTGGTTGCATTTCTTGTGGTGGCCCTTAAACATAAAACCTGAGTACCATCTTTGAGAGACTATACTCATGAATCATCTTGTGTGTTAGTGCACAGTTTTGTCCTTGTGTAATTTACTTCTTCTGTAAACTTATTCCAGGTATGTAGGAACAGGATATAAAGGGATGCAGTGCAGCCAGAGACAGTTTGAATCAACAGTTTTCAGAGCGGGTGGCAGGCGTCACCACGGGAACTCCACACAGTTTAAGGGAAGACTCAGTGAAAGTAACCGTAAAGCAATTCGACAAGTTATCAAAAGAAGATCGGATTGGATGGCCTAAATGCAATGTTTAATGTGGAAAACAATCTCGAGCTGTGGAAAATTAGGATCCTTGAAAATAAGGGCGAGGACATGACATTGGGAATGAAGCGGCCTGCCTGTCCTGTCTCCACCTGTCCTGTTCAGATCACAGTTCTCCTCAGAGAATAGCAGACATCCACAGCTGCCCTCGCTGCTCTCGGTCTTGTCGGGCTGTGATTCATGCTGGTCTGGTTGGCAGAGTGATCACTCTGCAGCTGAGACCGTGACAGAGGTCTCTCTCAGTTATTACTGGGCTTGTAACCAGCAAGTACTGGTGTTTGAATGAGTTAATAATGGCAGTGGAATGTCCTCAAAAAAGGCAGACAATTGTCAGTTACTGAGGATTTGAGGTGCTTAATAAGGGTATCAATTATATTTTCAGTTGGTTGGGGATCAAACTCTTACAAGGAGTTCAGTTTTACAGCAGAACATTTGCTTTGAATTCCGTCATGAGTTAATTATTTATCATTTTATGGCTGCCATGTCAACAGCACAGGCGTACTCTCTGGACACCATGAAAATTCCAGACAGCTTACATGTTGTACATCTGCCTCAGGGTCGCCTCCACCCTTTATGTGCTCCACCCAACGTTTTAGTAATCTTACATTTGTTAAGGGATCTTTTTTATGGCACGGAGGGAGTGGGATGCTACTCATGCTACCAGGGACGCTTTAAAATTCTGCCCTCATCCTTGAAATATTCCAGGTACTTCACTCAGATACAAAGCTTTGCAGAGAGACATAACCTATTATAACTGTCTGATACCATTTAAAGACAGTCTGAAATATGTAAATGCATGTATGACAACCTGTTGGTCTTTATACTTTGTACTGCTAGCAAAATTAAAAGTCATGAGTCAGTTTCTTCCACCAGTGCTCTGAATTTGCACATAAGAAAAATGTGGATAAAAAGGGCAATTTCTGAAAAAACCTTTATTGCTAAATAGGTTTATATGCTCACCTGAGTTGTTTTTTTTAAGAGTTGACATACATATGGGCAGATGTAAACTCTTACTCCAACGTGACTCCGTTATGACATAGCCCTGGTGAACTGATCACGTGAACAAATATGTTTTTCGACAAAAACATGGCCGATCCTAGTATAAATGAGTATAAATGATTACAGGAGTTGAAAAGAATTCTGTTGATTTTTTTTTTTTTTTTTTTTTTTTTGTGGTTCGCAATCGCTACTCTGTTTATTACAGCCATGCACAATATAAAGTATACAGCCATCTACTGTTGGAATTATGCAACTTGATTTATTTGAAACCAGGTGATAACAACAAGCCGAGTTCTTTTGAGTTTAAAACTCTGCTACATAAATGTAGCTCTTGTGGGGACGTGGCTCTTTGTAGAGAGCTTTGCACATATAATTTGACTACTCTAATCAGAATCTCCCTGGACTCTTGCACACTTGTGAATACACAAGTTATAACACCTTCTGTGATATACTGCATGTCAAAGGTCAGTAGCTGTCAGATCACATAAATGATTACAATCTTACTGGGGGTGCACAGAAGTACCTATTAAATTCATTGTCATGCTCATTCACTTGTTTTAACAGTGTAAATCTGTGCAGACTTTCTTTTAGTTTCAGCATTTCATTTTGTACAGATATCTGAACAAATTAGAGCAGCGGGGGAGGAAGCATGTTGTCTTCACAGTTATATTTCTAAATAAGCTAGATGCTATGCATATATTAGGTAAAGGAGAGGAATTTATCATCTGCGTTTTGATATCTGTGGTCTGTTGAATAATTTACCTTAGAAATGATCCCCCAAAATTAAACTTGAAAGCTTTATGCTCCATCCAAACTCAGGTCATTAAACGCCTCACACATCATCACCAAAGCATCTCGGGTGCCACTCATGAGCCACAGCTCACCTACCCCACCCCCTTTTCTCTGCCTCCTCTCTGGCCTGCTGCTCTGAGCCATGAAAGCACAGCACCAGAGGATTATCCACCAGTCACTGAGAAAGACATTTAAACTTTGCAAAGCGCTCCAGGCAAAAAAATCCAAGATCACAGGTTAGGGTGACTGGTTTCTCTTCCTCTGCTCTGCACGCTGATGCACCGTCAGGACGACAGGCAGCGCCGAGCAAACATCAACAGACAGCAGGGGAGGCGATGAGGCTGCCTGCTGGAGGAGCCCACGTGTCTCTTTTCCCTTAGCTGTAGCCTTAGCGCTGTTCATGAAGGACTGGAGGTAGGCTTTTGTTGCTTTTGTGGGGGGCTGCGTTTCCTCTGCAGCCTTTGTCTTGGGGTTTTACTCTTTTGGATGTTTTGATGCTACCGGCTCGTAGCACAGGGAGTTGTGCTCCTCTTCAATGGCCTGAGCACTTGCTTTCGATGGATGGGGACTTAAGATGCTTTTGCTTGTTTGTGAGGTTGTGGAGGTTGGATGGAGACTGCTTTTAAAAGAGGGTAAAGAATAAATGGCGAGTCATAGCAGTACAAAAGTACAACTAAACCTTGGAGGGTGCTGCTACTGATTGTCGGTGTTTGTGTGGGCAGGTATTTCATTGTTTGTCTACAATTAAAAAACCTCAGCAGTACTATACTTTAATTTAAAATTACAGTTAGTTTCACTTTATTGTTTCCGTCTCATTTTTATGTCTACATGTCGGCTTTGATAAAAGTGGAAGAAAGTAGCTGGTGATTGTTTTCATATACTGGGATCTGCCTTCAAAATAAGCCAAGCAAAGGCTACCCTGAACAAAAGCCCCTCTCTCAGCATGTAGCTAATGGCTTAACCAAGCATGATAAAGTCCCACTCCTGCAGCTTACTCTGCACGCTGCGTTGCTGCTGAAGCATTTGTTTTGCCTCGATCTGTTGGGGGAGACTGCTACGGAAACTTCTCAACAAGTATTTTTGATTGCTTTTGGATTGCTATGTGTGCCAACTTACTTCCACATTTCACATCTGCCCTTCATTGTGATAAGTGTCGCTCCATCCTCTATTCCGTGGTTGACCCAAATACCCGTGCAGCTCCCACCCCTCCCCCTGACCTCCCATCAAAACACATCACTGCTGCTTCCCTTTCTATTGTTCCATATCTGTCTTCTGCATCAAACTGTTTCTCATTAATATTTCTGGCCTTTCGAATTCTGTTTTATTATTATCAAGATCATGAGGCACTAATCCAGTCTTTTAATGAGCTGATGCCCTCAATTTTCCAAAGTGAAAGAGACCTATGAGCTAAGTGCTTGGATGTTATTTGGATGCTTCACAGCTTGTATTTTTTGTTAAATTTCTTCAGACTTTACTAAATGTTTCAGGGGAAAAAAAGGCATTTTAATGTACTTTTACCCTATCATCATGCATGAAAGTCGTAATGTGTGACATTTAGGGATCTATTTGCCAAATAGCATGTAATATTCATAACTATGTTTTCACTGAGTAGAATTACATAAAAATAATAATTGTTTTGTTTTCGTTGGCGTAGAAGGAGACATTAAGGAGACACCTTATCTGTAAATGACCAGTCACTACTCAGTATGTGTCTCACACGCACAACAGGAAACTATTTGAATAACCAAATGACTGACCTCTTTAGCCTATTGGATCGCAAATTACATCACATACAGAGCATCATCTTTCTGCCTGGGGACAAATGCTGCAAATTGACCTAGCTCAGGACTAATGGCAGTGCTGGATATGTGGAGAAACACTGGATGAACCAAAAAAAACCTGCCTTTATTTACTGTATAACACAACAAGCTACATATAAGGTTTACAGCAAATAATTGCAGAGTATAATATAGAAAATAGCCTGCTGTGTCAACAGCCTCATTATTAGATCTTCGGTCCAGTTTGTTTTAGCGGAACAATCAAGTTTCTGACTTTTGATAAATGTGTACACTCAGGCGTACATGACTCACATCGGGCAATGAGAGTATTTACTGAAAGCATTGGTCCTCCTTCACAGCATCTGCCATTTTTGTAGAGTAAATGAGTACAGGATGGAGATCCTAAACACTGGCTCGAGAGGGGACCTTTTGATTTTTTTTATGAATTTAGAGGATTTAAGAGTTTTACCTTGATTGAGATGATAGAGGATATAGGGATCTGTTAAGTGTGTTGCAATCTGCAGCTTGGCCTGTAGATGTCTCTAAATCTCACATATTGATCCAGAGAGAAAACTAAACAGGTTCTGTCTTAAAAACCATAAAATATCCAGACATTCACATTGAATCAGGTTTGTTTGTCCTTTAACAAACAGCTGAAATATGACACGAAAACAAAAACCAAGACAAGAGCTTTAGTTGTGCTAACAGATGGATTGTTCCCTCTCCAAAGAGCCATGGAAGCTGTTTCCCCTTGTTTCCACTCTTCGCAAAGCCAAGTTTTTAGCCTCACATTTAGCTACAGGCATGACAACAGTATTGATCAACAAGAAAGCAATTAAGCATGTTTCTCAAATTGGTGAGGTATTGATTTACCATACAAAGTTTGTCATCTCTGCATCTTTGCTCATTTAATGAAGGCATGCTGCAGGAATGTCAATCTGTCAACACAAAATTACAGATCAACCCCTTATCAAATGCTCTCGCTGTCTTCCTTTCATTGATATTTAATATTCCTGCCGTGGCTCTGTGAAACCTGTTGTCTCCGCAGATGGCATTTCCCTTAACAGATAATAGCTCTGTCACAAAACCCCTGTCGTTGTTTTGTTGTCTCTTGTTTGTCTCCCAGTTCATTTGCATACTCACTTTGCATTTTATCTTGATGTCTATTCTCGTTGGCGCATTGTGGAAACATCTGTATGAGTTGTGTAACACCTGTGATTTGTGCTTCTCAGTATCTGAAATGCATAAACATCTGAAACATGTTTTGTCACATAACTGCATGCATATGTTCTGCTGTGCAGCGATTTGATCTGTTACCTTTTAAATTATTCTTATCAAATTATTTTGATCTTTATATTTTTTTGTAGATTTTGTATTTTTTAAGTCTCTGTAGCAAGAGGTGATGAATGCAAAGTCATTATGAAACAAACCTGCCATGATTAAAAAGTCTAAGACCCGGGATATTCATTTGGGAATATTCCTTAAACCTTTTAACCTTTCTCATGCATCAAGAAGTGGAAGAACTGTTTCTTTGCATTTTTTCATTTCCATGGCAAGTATGATAAGAATCAATGTTTCTTAGAAAATAGATAAGGTATCACTTTATAGTAAAAGTTAAGTATTGGCATAACAAGTACTCACTGTGAGCATTCCATACCTAAACAGAGTGGTATAGATGACTCAGGTTCAGGCTGACTCAGTAAAGTCACTGAAAAATCTACCAAACATGGTTGCAGCCGACATTTTGCCTGTTTTCTTTTGAGCTGTGTTTCAGCTGTTTCCTCTCACCAGAAGCCAGAATTTAAGATAGCCATTCTCCTCTAAAAAGATCCTAGTAAGCTCTGATTGGTCAGCTCCACTGACCTGATCAGGCATCGCCAACTATTCTGCATCAGCAGGTTATCACTGGACACAAAATCCCTTTATGCCCCCAGTGCAAGAAGAATCATGAGCATTTTATTTTATTTTTTTTTTCCAAATAGCGACAGACTCTAAAATATAACCGAGACTATCAAGTGGGCTAAATATTGTTTTGTATTTGAAGTACTGAGCAAGACAGATCATGAGAACCAAATGATCAAATTTGATTTAAAGGTAGGGTAGGAGATCCTGGATTTTGAGTCCAGCGAAGCTGCATTTTGAAAATACACAGGTAAAAAGTCCCGACCCTTTTCTTCACTTTCCCCCCGAAGCCACGCCTCGAGAGTAAATGAACAAGCACGAAGGTGCATGAGCGCTGTTCTGACAGCAAGCATCGATCGTTGCCGTATTTAGTATTTAGTATATGCTAAATATACGTTTAATAATGCTAGGTGCTAGCCAAGCTGGCTCTAGTTTAGCTTCCTGCCAAGCTTCTGGACGCGTGATTCGTTCACGGAGCAGGGTACGCGCACAGGGGGAAGGAGGGGGAGGGAGGAGCAGATTGCAGTTTGATAGACGGCATCAGAATCCAATCATTGTGAACGGTCCGTTCAGTATGATTGGATAGTGTTTTTCCTAGATTGTACGTTCTAGAGGCCACTAAAACTTTTCATATTTGTGTCAAAACTTTTAATTAATTGGTTGCAATGGGGGTGTGAAGAGTATTTCAAGCAATATGTAAAAAAAATGCTCCAGAAAAAGAACCCCTACCCCATCTTTAATCGGGGGTTTAACTGTATTCTCATCATGAATCACGGTTGATCATCAAAATCTGACAAATGTTTTATTAAAATTAACATTGATGTTATTTATTTAGGCTTAAAGGAATGAAACTTATTTGAGTATCTGTGAGTAGGTGTTATAAAACCGTGACATCTTTATGGCATTAGAAGCAAGTAATTATGCTTCAGTGAGAACCAACCCAAATTTCTGCATGTCGTGGGGCCGTTTAACAACGTAGCTCATTTTGAAATTGCAGTGTCGGCTTTGAAATGAACCTGAGTTGATGGAGGTGGGCGTCAAGCTGCGGCAGCTCCAGGATAGTATCAGTGTTATTAGTCTGCCTGTGTCAGTTATTACCCTGAGTGTTTGCAGACGATTAGAAATAGATCACTGCCCTCTTTTAGATGGACAGACAGATCTGAAGCCTCTCCAGCTTTACTCTATAATTTCATGCCCTAATTTGTTAATTTCAGCTCTTGAGCCATCAATAACAATCATGTCACAGGCGAAAATTACTCTCCAATTAGGTATCTCTGTTCTGTAACAGTTAGCTAAGTCTTTACGTTTGAAAATGAATAGCCAATTGTTATATCTATTGAGTCTCAGGGGAGCAGCAAGTGAGATAGCCTGAAGCAGTCTGGTTATGAAGGGATTGTGGGCTTCAAAGTACAGCTGCTCACCTGATATCAGTTTTTGGGAAGTATTGTGTAAAATAAGATATTCTGGAAGCCAACTTTTGATTTCCCCTGACAACAGCCACTTATTGTGTTTCCTTTGGTTTGAACTTTGGTTTGAGCGGTGCTAATACTTATCATTACCGATATACTCTATCTGGAAAGCTCTACGTGTTAATGCAGTTCTCTGATATTCTGAAAATGAATCGAATATCTGTAATTTTATATAACCTTTTCAACTTGCCTGGGATGTTGTGACGAGCTTTTTTCCCTTTGGGTTGACAATTAGTCATAGAATAGTTCAAAAATGAAATATTAGTTTAGTTTAGAGCAGCATGTTCCAATTTTTTAATCTTATTTCTTTTTTTAAAAAGTAATTTGTTGTTTCCAGGTCATCAGCTTTGAGCTTTGAGCTTCTCTGGGATTTGCAGTGATAATTCATTGAACTGTCTGGGATTTTGGGATAAATAGGCATAATTAATAGACCAAACAGATTCTCTGTCATCCAGGTCACGATAATCATAAGAGCTTGCATAATATTCATATTTATTCAACAGCTCATGAAGACCAAGCAGCCATTTCATTAGCCACAAAGTACCAGACTGTTTAATTTATTTGTATTTATTCAGTGTTATTAAGTGTTTCTGTGATGTATCTTCTATATTTCATGTTGACCATGTTTTTACTGGTGACAAAAATTCAGCATTAACTTGTAGATTAGTGTAGATTTGTGATTTAAGAGCTTGAACGAACACTTAGACTAAAGTTGTGATCACATCAGCTGCAGTAACAGGCTGGAACCAAAGCATGTTAACTTATTTTTTAGTTTACAGTGTTATTACAGCATGGATTTTTATTTAGAAGCGTTACTGATTGTAGCTGTAGACACTGTTTATTTAGCAACATTACTGGCAGCTTCTAATAAGATTTATAAGATTAGAGAGAATTTTGATGTGTTTTTATGCAACTTGAGAGTATCCTGCTCGCCACACAATTGACAGTCTGAGTGTTTATACTCCTTTGTTCGTGTCCTCTCTGACAGTGCATGAGGAGTGTCACTTTGCTGCAGCCCCCCACAGCCTGAAGCCAGCCTGCCAAATCTGGGACCATGTCTGGAGCCTACGATGAGTCCGCCAGCCAGGAGGAGACCACAGACAGCTTCTGGGAGGTGAGACAGCAGCCAACGGCATCAGACAGATTAAACTTAACTGGGAAGTGACACTGCCTTGGGATAAACTCGCAGTGAACCTAGGAAGAAGAAATATGTTGGCCTCATTTATCAGCTGTGTGTGGGCACATACCCACACATAAATCAGGCATGTACTCGACAGCATGCATAACAGATTTATCAAGAGGGCTGGCTTACTGATCTCTGGATGCTCCATAGTCACACATCAGATAATGACGCCCCCACACAATTTTTCTATAAACTGCTCCGTCTTGTTGCCATTATTTAGGAACGAGTTGAGTAAGCAAGCCATATCTTCTCCTTTGTGACTGTTAAGAAATTTGTATGTAAAATAAGTACAAGACTTGAAAACTAATGACACTGCAGTAACACTCTTGACTCATTTTGTGTAACTGTTGTGTCCTAGCAGTCTTTGCGTACATTAAATAGGGATGTTCTGCTGGTTAAAACTGCATCCTTTCATTCACACTGATGTTGCATTGGCACTTGCTCAAAAAGTTTAGCAGACTAGTCACGCCCCAACATGGCCAAAGCACTGCCATTCAATTGGAGGCTTCTGTAGTAGTGGGTGCCTATAAATTTCTTTAGAAGAACTCAAAAAAACCTGATAAAGCATCCAAATACCAACCTGATGAGATCTGATCTGGCATTTGTGGGAGGCAAGCCCAATCTACAAAGACCCCAACCCTCATGGCCCAAAGGATTTATTGCTAACATCCTGGTATCAAACACTCTAAGACGGCCTCAGGTGTTCTTTACCCACGCTCTGACTGGTCAGAATTCTTCTGACAGAATGGCAGGACAACTCGATATTAGACTAGAGGTGTTAATGTTATGGCCAATTGCTGATTGTGTGGCTCTCAAACAGTGATGAGTTGCCACACAGGAGGGCCAAGCTTTTGTGTGATGGAGTGGGCTTATGCAGGTCAGGATCTGGTATGACACCAGAGTCTGACATGAAAAGACCTTTAACAGAAATAGGTTTGACACCAGGCTGAAAATGAATATCTGTCACATGGTGACCAAAATACAGTGAAGTATTGTGAAGTTGACAGCTGACTAAATTGCAACTATTTCTGTATTATAAATCAAAATATTGACATACTGAATGTCAAAAGTTATGTAACTATTTTTCTCAGCTGGCGACAGTGTTGTTCTTGGTTACTCCTACAAGATTACATCACTACAAACCTTTGTTTCAAACAGTCACAAGTAATTTGAGCAACAAGTTACTAGAGGCACGTATTTATTATGAATGAGAGCTAGTGAATATTCGCAGGTGCAAACCCGGAATAGATGAACTCTCTGTCACAGGTGTGAGTTGTGGAGTTGCGGATTCAGTGCAGACTTACAGGCTGGAGGCAGGTGAGGAAAATAAGAACTTCTATTACCAAACTAATAAAAGCAACAAACTACAAACAAAAGCGCTACAGAGGCAGGAAGTCCATAAAGTGGAAAATCCCAAACACATAATTTGGTGTGGTGGCATAAAAAAACCAAGCTTGGCATGAAACATGGAAAACAAGGACAGGAATCCAGAGGAGGACAAAGAAAAGCCTGTGCGGTGCCTGAGTTGTCCACTCGTTCGGTAGGCAACAAGTCACTAGTAACTCTACCCACGAGTGAGTCCTCCATATAGGGAACACTATATGTGTGGTGTGTGTGACTGAGCGGGTTAACAGTTAAAACACAGCACGGGTGTACACCTACTGTGAGTGGGGACATAAACACTAAAGTGATGCAGGTGTAGCTCTAGGTTGTGATTCAGCCATTTTGTACTGCTTGGAACTGTCAACAGAGAGTTTTCATTCACATGTAATGCTCTACAAACTCGTCACATGGTTCACCAGAAGTAGATAACAGATTAAAAAACAGACAACGTGTCGAGCCAGGAGCTGACACGGTGTGCTAAGATTAGCTGGTGTTAACTTTCGCTGCTTGTTATTGTAATCTTTCTTTATGCCTGAGAAACAGGACGAGAGAAATTGTTAGTTACATAAGTACAGAAAACATGCTTTAAACTCAAGTTCTTCAGTCTAAAGAGAAAATGTGCTCAGGTTAAGTTGTAATGGAGCTTAGTTTTCTGAATATTTAAATGTGAGGTTCTCCATGGCTGTTTTGACATATGTCATTTCTCTTTGTCTGTAATTCTAATTCATTATTAGTGTATTGAATCATTCCTTAGTTACAGCTGCCATATTTAGATAGATGAATAGCCATGAAGTACGCATATATTTGTCATATAATTGATGTCACTGTTGTGGAGACAGGTGTTAATAACAACATGTTCCCAACCAAATACAGCAACCTTGTGCTGTCCATAACGTCAGATTTGCTGAGCTACCACCCAGTTGGTGTTTCATTATGCAACATGTTGTCAGTAGGGCTGCATCATATCAGAAAAACATGCTATCTCATTGTTGAATGTTGTAATGATAATATGACTTGCAATATATCAACTAATTGGTTAATATGGTGTTCATGGTGTATAACTGAGGGCTGCATTCCACTCCTGCACCTGTGGATGATATTTAGTTGTAGAAGATGCAGAAAAGCAGAACTTCCTCTCAGTGGAATGCAGCCCTCATTGATACACCTGTGCTTATCCTATCGGTTTTTAATATATACTGCAGCCCTAATATATGACACAAATTGCTGTTGCTTTCAGAACATGAATATCCAAGAGACATCTCTAAAACAAAGATACAAATAACAAAACAAAACCCACAGGTGGACCATGACCATGACACCTCATCTCAAAAATAAGAGAAAACATTCACTCATGATGGCATCCATCCATCCATCATCTGCCGCTTCTCCGCTTTACATTCAAATATGTAGGATGGATATATGCAGCGGGTACCTCAGATCGAAAAGAAATATCACGACTTCACATGTTCAGGTTTTAGAAGCAGTTTATTCTCAGACCGCGTTGTCTTTTTTCCTCATGGCGTTTCTTCAGTCTGGCAGCATGTTCAGAAAGCAGCAGGAGCAGCAGAGGTGTTTGCTTCCAGCACACAGTCACCTCATCACTCACTCACTGCATTACAGTGGAGCTGCTGCATTGCTGCCAGCTGATCGCTGACTCGGCTGGCTGCTGCGGAAGCGGAGGCCTGGTGTGGAAAACAATTTGTCCTCCGCCTGCTTTCATTTAGTCTAAATTTGAGGTTGGTTAAATGTCATTTTCAGGGTGAGTTATGGGTAAATATCTGTCACGCTCTCGGAAAAGACGCATTCCTTTGCATTCATTGTAAAAGGTGTGTAATGACTGCAGTAACATGGGGTTTCAGCCTCTTCCTGTACACTACTCCTGTCTCTGGGCAAAACTACAAGCTCTCTGGGAGGTTGCTGCTCCTGCGTCCATGGAGAGTTGTAAATTATATGACATTAACCCACTCCCTGTTTCATTACATAACTCCTCACACAGCAGCAGCAGCCGTCTCTTCCCTGCTGTTCCCTCCTGCCTTTCCAGTGCATCACCTGCAGGCTGCAAGGATACAGAAGCGACATCTCACACTGTGATCTTTGTCAGAGTAGAAGTACAAAGCAGCTTGACAGTTTCAGCAAATTTATAAAAGTTGCACTGCTGACTATAACCAAAAGCATTTTTTTTAATGTTATGATAGTCTGTAAGTTTTTACAATTAAATATATTTTTCATCATACTCGATAGTGAGAGACGTGACAGTGAATAAAAGGAGAAAAGGACGATGACATTTGTAGTTACGGCACAAGGTATGGTGGCAACAATAAGCCCTAATTTGCTGATATGTTTCCTGAGATGCACTTTTCACATCTTTACTGATGGAGATCTTAATATTGCTTCTGGTCGATTTGAGGAAAATCCTTTTGTGTTAACTTTAGAAAAGGTTACACAAGTACCACTCTCTAACATTTAGGGGGGCATGCCATATACTTATCACTACTATGTTTTCATCTGTGTACAGTTGCCTTAAAATAAGAATCAGTCATCACATTTTCTTTATTTTACAGTGAGCCATTTATATCCAAATGCACCTCCGTTAACTAGATATCACTAAATCATGCATGCGGGACCTTTACAACACATTATAATTGAAAAGACCACATAACCGTCTCAAACATTGTCTCTTTAAATGCAGGTAGTTTGACTTACAAGTGAAGCTAATAGAAAGTAACAGTAAAGTGAATTATGTGTACTTAGCAGGTAGTAATGTGTCTACCTGACACATTGCAGTGAATGTAATGCAATGGGGCCATGTTTGTTTTAGGTTGGGAACTACAAACGAACAGTGAAACGGATTGACGACGGTCATCGGCTCTGTAATGACATGATGAGCTGCATCCAGGAGCGTGCCAAAATTGAGAGAGCCTACTCACAGCAACTGACTGACTGGTCCAAGAGATGGAGGCAGCTGATAGACAAAGGTAAGCAGTTCTTTTTTTTTTTTTTTTTTTTTTTTTAAGAATGCATAGTGCTGTGTAAAAGTGTCTGCCACTGTAGGGAAATAAAGAAGCTTGCGTCGTTTTCATCTGGTGTGTGTTGTCGTCATCGTATTTCTTGGGTCTGGCAGTGTGTTCTGGAATCAGCCTGAGCAGCAGTGGTGTTTGCTTCCAGCATACAGCCACTTCATCAGTCAGTCACAGCATCAAAGTAGAGCTGCTGCATTGCTGCCAGCTGATTACTGACTCAGCCGGCTGCTGTTTAAACAGAAGCCTGGTGTGGAGTGTAGTCTTGATTTTCAATGTGCAAACAGTTCATTTGACAGTGTTGCACAGTTCTTTGTTGGATTCAGGCTGTTGTTGTCTTTTCTGTCCTCATATAAACTCAGACAGTTTCAATGTGTTGACAGTTTTAGGTTTGGGCTTGACATAACGCTGCAGAATTTATTTCATGATGTATAAGAAGTCAACAGTTTAAAATGCTTAATACTCCCCCACATATCATTATGTATGTTTTATGTCTTGAAACAAAGCTTAAGTGCCTCATTCTGGCTTAATTCTGCCACCAGGGCCCCAGTATGGCACAGTGGAGCGAGCTTGGATGGCGATGATGACAGAGGCAGAAAAGGTCAGCGACCTTCACCTGGATATGAAGAACAACCTGATCAATGTGGACTTTGAGAAGGTGAAGAGCTGGCAGAAAGACTCGTACCACAAGCAGATGATGGGAGGATTCAAGGAGACCAAAGAGGCAGAAGAGGGCTTTAAGAAGGCTCAGAAACCCTGGGCCAAGAAGCTGAAAGAGGTGAGCGACCACATACTGTTAAACGCTCATTTTAAAAGGGTCTATTTACCTAAACTTATAAAAAGATGTCTAATAAGTTTTGAATGATAATCAGGGCATTGTTTCTGAGAAAACATGTCACTGTTCCGTGTTTAGTTGAGGAGTCGATATATCAGTTATTGTCACAGATATGTCTAGCAAAACTGACTTTGTGAATCTTTCATCATCACTTCAAATTACTTATTCAAATGCATTCTTCAACAAGCAAGAGCATATTATATTTTTCACAAAATGAAATTTGAAATCTCATATCGACGCTAGCCTGGCTGTACTCTCAGACTGATGTTAAATTGGAAGTCCTTGTTTCCAGAGTTCCAAGAATACACCACATCACTGATATCATAACAACCAAATCTAGTGTTGCAATTCAAATTTAAAGCAAATGTGGAATGTATTTTCCTGGACAGTCATTTTCATATTAAAAGGAAACTACTGGGATCCACAGGCAGCTTTCACTTCGGGCTGTTTGGACACCACCTCCAAATTTAACTCACACAATATCTACCCCATCTGATGTATTTCAATTTCAAAGTTCCCTAATATGTGTAATTGTGCCCATATTTTCACCATATTGATATTTGAATTAAAAGAAAAAGAATAGCGGTTTGTTTTCACAGACAACTTTCACTACGGATTAAGAGTGCACCAGCTCCAAATGTCACTCACTATATCAGCCCAATCAGAAGCTGTAATACAAACTCAAAGCCATTCTTTGGCCTATAGAACACTAACTACCTATACGACGCTAAGATTTGGACCTGAAGTTGTCTCTCGAAGGCATAAATCCAGCTTAGTTTTGATCAAGTGCTTTTTGTTATTCGTCCTGCTCAGCTTGAGGCTGCCAAGAAGTTGTACCACATGGCCTGTAAAGAGGAGAAGATGGCCACCACCAGAGAGGCTAACAGTAAGGCAGATCCCTCTGTGACAGCTGACCAGCAGAAGAAACACCAGGAGAAAGTAGACAAGTGCAAACAGGACTCACAGAAGGTAAGAACATCAACCGCTGCAGCTCGAATGGCTCCGTGAGATCATTAATATGCAAAGGTTATTTCCTACAGTCAAGCCAAAGGCAAATGCAGGGGGAAATTTTTACTGCACGAAGCATCACGCTCCTGAACTCTGATTCTTCTGGTATCAGTGAGCCCATTTGTCCAATACATTTTAGGTTAATAGGTTAATCACTAAAGAATTTAGCAAAAAAATCTTCTTTTAAAAAAGGCTCATTCATAAACTTACAGTATTAGAAATTCAACTCAAACTGAAGTCAAATTTTTGTGAATCGTTTCTGGCTGCAGGATAGCATATGTTGGATTGACTGAAAATAAATAATAGTTCTTGTTTCGATGGTGGTGAAGGAACATAGCCTCACAGTGCACTGATATGCACAGAAAATTAATATTCTAACCAGAAAACAGCTTTTTGATGATGGTTTATGATGATTAAAGATTGACTGTTGGTTTTGGTCCTCTTTGGAAAATACGACAATATTTTGCTCAGAGTTTTGTTTGTGTGTGCTATCACATAGGCAAGAGAGAAGTATGAGAAGGCTCTGGATGAGCTGAACAAGTGCACTCCTCAGTATATGGAAAACATGGAGCAGGTGTTCGAGCAGTGCCAGCAGTTTGAAGATAAGAGGCTGAGCTTCCTCAGGGATGTGCTGTTGGGTGTCAAACACCACATCAACCTCACAGAGAACCAAAGGTTTGGCAAGCTGTTAACATAATGAGGCAGCCATCAACCAATCATTACAGATGCTGTAAATTCTTCCTGTCTGCCCACAGATATGCTACGGTGTACAGAGAACTTGAAAACATCCTCACATCAGCCAGCCCACAAGAGGATCTTAAGTTGTTCCGAAACATCCAAGGTCCTGGCATGCACATGAACTGGCCACAGTTTGAGGTACTGAATTAGTAAAACTCTGTAAAGATTTTAAGTAACTAGATTTTCACTGGAGACTGGATAAAATTTAATAAAATGTAATGTCCTCACATTTGAGGAAATTATGAATCCCAAGTCTAAACATGTTTTGTCTGGTTGTTTTTGCAGGAGTACAACGCAGACCTTAGTCACAGCATCTCCAAGAGAGAAAAGTCAAAGAGACTTAACGATGGAGTCATGCTGACTAATATCACCACAGCAGTGGACCATGCTCAAGCTGGAGACAGCGGAAGGTAAATATGATCAATGGTTTTACATCGTAACCAATAGAGATGATCTAACTCAATCATCTTCACCTACATTTCTGCTGTGTCCAGATTTTTCTCTCATACCACAAACTTTAATCACTACTGCTAGACATGTACCACTAACAACAGTGCAAATGATTGTAAATATATAGTAGTCGCATGTACTATGTATAATACAGTCGTAGACAATAGCGTCATAGTCCCATGTGATACTTTCACTGCACAGTCGCTGTTAAAGTGCCAGCACAGAAGGTATCAGTTCAGAGAAAGAAGGATGGCTAATGTGCTTCATTGTGCATTCAGTGTGAGCAGCTACGAGAAGACGCAGGCGTACACGGGCTCCACAGAGTGGTCGGACGAGGACCAGTCGGCCCCAAACTCAGCCAGTGACACCAACGGAGGGCCGAACCCCTTTGATGAAGATATGGTGAAAGGTGTGAGAGTCAAGGCGTTGTACGACTATGAAGGCCAAGAGCAGGACGAGCTGAGCTTCAAAGCAGGTGACATGTAACAGCGGACTGTTGATATGCAACATGACATCAATGTAGTACTCCGCAAGCTTTTGTTTTATGCGTGGGCGCCATGGTAAAGGGAGTGAAAGATGTGTTTGCGCTTGTGTAATCATATATATTGAGCATCAAAATCACAGGTTATATCCTTACGAGATGACAAACATTTCTTAAGCTTCACATAATTTGCTGTTTTAAGAGAACAGCGCTCTCTTCAATTTCCATAATTGGCTTAAACACAAATTTTTGATGATATTAAACCATCTGGGTTTCTTTTGCAAACAGATTCTGCTTCCACTGTTGCTTTGGATTTTGTGAAAAAACTCTACAAAGTAGTCTGTATCTAATAACAGAAGTTGTTATTTTTCTATAATAATATAATTCTTTTAAATCTATTTTTTCATTTTTGATTTCATTTCGTAAGATTTTAAGTCTTGTGTTGACTTAGCTCCAACAACTTGCATTAAGACTGTGTGAAAGCTAACTCAGCAGGCTAGCAGAGAAGCTGAAACTGATATCTGAAAATAAGACAATAACAATTTCAATAACAACTGAATTAGTTTGCTAAACCTAATTGTTACATGGCTGGAAATAAACATGTATGTAAATGAAGGATTGCTGAAGTTCATTTGCCAAAGCATGTCTGACAATAAAGATTTGGAAAATAAATTTCTATTATAAGATATACTTGGTTTTGTTTTGTAACAAAGTCATAATTTATATTTATTATGAGCGACATAAATCAACACTGCGCATCTTGCATGTTAGTATGGAAAGGGAAGCAAGTGTGAGTTTTCCATCATTGTGACCTATGAGTCACACTAACAGTAAGTAGATTTGGTTGAAAAAGTACGATATAAGCACGCAGATTGCATAAAGCAAAAAGAGGATGAGCTGCAACTTTCTAAATAACATGATACATGATTGTACATAATCTTTTTTTAAACTTTAGTTTTTTTTTTATTGTTACAGTTAAAGAAGACAGAAATTAGCCTCCTGCCTTTTTGTTAACTGCGTTTGGGCCTAATTTCCACACACTCATGTGCTGCTGTGTTTACATGCGTGAAGATGACTGTCTGGACATTAGACTTGAAACATTCGAGCATCTTTAATAAAAGCTGTAAAATCTCACAATAATTTAAAAAGCACAATGGAACAATACAGGAATGTATTGATCATCTGAAAACTAATAAGATTCCTTGTCTTAAGAGATGTAACAGCACAGTCACTGATGTCCTCTTGAATTCTTCACCATTAGCTCATCCGGCAATCTTCCGATGTCAATAAAGACAGCGGACAGATACGGCTCATATCTCCTTCCATCAGTCTCTGGTGTCTGGAACCGATCATCTGATTTCTGCCGGGATTGTTTTTATTCTGCTCACTGATGCAACAGCAGCACCACTGAATGGAAGTATTACCAAAATGGAGCAGAAAAAAAAGAAACAAAGCAGAAGTCTCCCAATCAGCTTATACAGAGAGGACAGGGCTGGAAGAAAGATGTGAAAATATGAGGAGAAGTCTGTTATTTGCAGCTCCATGTTACCCTGAATTCCTACAACAGAGGTGCAGAATGTGAATTTAGTAGAGAAAGAATACTCACTTCAGGGGCAAATACACTAAATCAACCAGAGTTTTACTGAAGCAGCTGTATGATCAGTGTTAGGCGTGTTTCACATTATCTCCTCCTGCTGGATGTTTTTGTCTCTCTTTATCATTAAAGGTGATGAGCTTACGATGCTGGAAGAGGAGGACGAACAGGGCTGGTGTAAAGGTCGTCTAGACAGCGGTCGGCTGGGTCTTTACCCAGCCAATTACGTGGAGCTGATCTAAGTGTTCCAGCAGAGGACGCTTGCCTCGTCGGAGGTGGAAACCCAGACTGAACCGTCCGGTCATAACTGCGCATTGCCAGAGACTTCAAAGCAAGGCTTCCTCTTCATGTCAGTTGCAGTGAGCTGTCTTCATCTTCATCATGGAGAACACTGTTCAAGATCCAGCAGACTCTGTCTTCTCTGTGTGTCGCTGTGTTTGATATCTGTTATGATGCTAACCTGCCACACAGTGTGCTCTCTCATCTGAATGTCATGGTATCATCAGTTGTGCCTGGGCAGCGAGAATGAGCCATGCATTCTGCATTTCATGTACATATTTTAATCCCTTTTTTACAGCCTGGATGCTTGTACAGTTTGTTTCCTCATTGAATACAGTGTTTTCTTCCATAGTATTTACTCCACATGTTTAGCCTGAAAGGAATAGTTCGACATTTTTGGAAACATATTTGCTTTCATCGATAGAGTTGGATGAGAAGGTCTGAACCCCTTTCATGGCTGCAGGTATACGTGAAGGTACCACCTGCAGATGGTTAGTTTAGCCCAACATCAACAGGTGGTCTTACTCATCCTTAAAAAAAACTGCCTGCACTAGCACCAGAGGAGGACACATAATTAACATCTGCAGCACCAAAATTTGGTGGGTTCTTTCTTCACTAGCTCTCCTTGGCTGACCCAACAGATGATTATCCCACAGAGCCTTCTGGAGGGAAGGGAGTGGCTTTAGACAGTTACCGGGTGATTGGATGAAGCAGCTATCAAAGTCAGTCGAACCAAGCACAACCACTCAGAACAGTGATTATCTTTACACCTTAACCCTGATTGATTGCGTTTGGACATAGCACAATCCTCGCATGATAATGATCTTGCAAATCTTTCCAGTATCCAGCAAAACTCTCCACCCGGTCTCATGACATTCGGTTTGGTAGCTTGATTCAAACGGAGTGCGTTAGAGCACGAAAGCCTCTCTAAAACCTCTTTGTGATGTTTGAGCAGAAGGGGTTTTGCATCAATCTTCCCATCAAACTGTAGGAAAGAACAAGAAAAGCATACTTTCCCAGAATGCTGAACTGTTCCTGTAATGCACTGACTGTTTTTTTTCTGCTCTGCTCCACCACATGTTACTGTATTAGCATTTTGACAAGATAAAAGACAGCTCACCCTCTGTTAAAAAAAAACAAAAAAAAAAAAACAGTCACCCTCAGCAGAGCTCATCTTTGAAATGGAAATGTATACTCCACCAAACACTGCAAGGATTGTTTACATTAACCTCCGCTGGCCCAGCCGTCTACGACAACGTGCCTGTTATATCTGTCAGCCTCCGTTTATTTGCCTCTTCTGTTCATGTGTTGATGATGCAGAGGCCACAAGCTAAACCTGCTGGGAAATATTACCTCGCAGCTCTTTCATATGGAGATTAGCTTCATTTCACAAGCAGGGTTTTAATTTATTTATCTCTGCAGTTAATGAGACTTGTTTACTCTGGGTGAATGTCCGTGACTCTCAGCTCTAATCTCTGTGATTATATGCATGCTGACGCTCCCACACACTTTACTGAACCGATCCAGCGCATGGCCTTGATTTGTTCCCAGCAATTATTGGCTGAATATTAATTCAATTAGAACTCCTACACTATCGGGATGAATGCAGGCTTTATTAAATTTAGCGTCTTTCTATTTAAATATTTTTTCTTCAGCAAGTGTGCATGTTGCAGTGCAGGCGGGGATTGGTTTGACTGCACGTGCTGGTGAAGATTCCTCTTTTGTCAGGCAGGCATGCCGGTGTTCTCTTACCGATGCAGACAGAAAGCTCAAATTAGAAAAGCAGAAAGAGGATATGTCTTTGAAATATTGATGAGATGGTCGACTTTTCTGCTGCAAGGGCAAAATAATTTTTTTTACACACAAGGGAAATGTCTCCTGTTGTGTTTATGCCTCTGAATGTGTCTTTGTATTTGTGTGTGGCTTCTGTTAACGCTTGATTCAGAGTGGTAGAATATGTATATATATGGCCTTAACAACATCGCTAACTTGCCACTGGAGAGACTCTGGACCATCACCTTCAACTCAATGAAAGAGTTCGCCTCCACAGAATCTGACTCCGGCTCATCCAGATCAGTTTACACCAACGTGACGCAGACCCTGTTTGACTGATTGAAGATCATATGATGTAAAGACTTTGTTTTTTAAACAGAACAAGACCGTTTACATCAACTGTGAAGCTCCTCAAGGCCAGGAAATTATATTTAAGAATGCTGAAACGCTCCTATTTCTTCTGTCTGTTGCCCATGCTGCAATGTTGAGGAAAATGTTTAGAGAACCAGAGGGCTTTCTTTTTTTATGCATAGTGCTGTAATTTCCAAACTGTAGTGCCTGTTCATCTACATAAACAACAAATAAAAGATGTCATCAGAAAACTGAAGACACAAATGAGTCTCGGAAAATAAAAATGTGGGGTAAAATTCAAAGATAGTCATCAGTGCCCACACAATGCTGCACCTTTTAAATGCGTCATGTGGTGTGATTCAGAAATAAGAAGCCCCGTGCAGTAAAAGCAGAACAAAAGTACCAGATGTGTTGAAATAATTGCTTCAGGAAGTGACAGAATATTAAATATTTGATTATTGTCGAGTATATTTGATTTTCATTCCATTCTATAAACTGAAAAACTGCATATAAAGTTTTAGCTGTGAGCTTAAAGATCGAGGATGAAGTACCTCAAAATTATACTGATGCTCTCCTCAACTAAATTTACTCTGTTCCATTCAACCAGTTTGCATGAATTACCTTTCAAAAAAAAATCGGAGAGGTTAATAACGAAACACCGGAAGCCCATGATCTTTCATTTAGTTCTCCCTCCTCAGTCATTCATCACACAACCAGTCAGGGTTGGCAGAGGAAGAAATATTAGCATCCATGATTAGTATAATTAGTTATAGATTACTGGTAACTTCTCCAAGAAAGTAATCCAGTTACTGTACTGATTACTTATTTTCAAAAGTAATTAGTTACTTTAATAATTACTTTTCAAAAACATGATGCACAACCTGAGTACTTTCAGTCTAATTCTATCCTTTCTGCATATTCTATCATATAGAATTGAATCAAATGAAACGGTCTCTCTTTCAAAACAGCTGTTGCTGTCTATTCTCACCTGTTTGGCAGGAGAGGGGCCGTCGGAGGTTTGCCAGGTGGAATTGGATGTGGCAGCCGCAGCGGGGGGGGGGAATCTAGGGGTCCTCAATGAGTTTCACATCCCTGTGCCGGCTTGCTCAAATTTGAGGTGGAATTTTTCACTGTAGATAAAAAAATTCTTCCCACGCAGAGTGTACAGCGGGCGCTAATGTTTTTGTCACTTTTTACCAAGTCAAACTCAAAGTAATGTCGGTACTTCCAAGCATTAAACGCTGCAGGGCCCTGCTCTCTCCATGTTATCTCTTGTTGATCTACACACGCACTGACGTTGCACTGCTCATACGTGATTGCTATGAGACACTCACAAACAAAATCACGGTTTAGTAACGTAGGCTGCGGGAAAGTTATGTCAAGTTGAGGGTGTGGAAGGGAGGACACGGATGCGGACTTTTCAAAAGAAGGTAAATTTATTAAACAAAAACAAAGTACCAACATAAAACGCGGCTGAGCCGGAAAAACGTAGCTGTGGACAAAAACAAAACAAAGAACTTAACACGGCATGGATAAATACTTAGCTTGAAAGAACGACGTGGAACATGGTAGCATGGCATGGGTTTACCAACTTGACTTTAAACCAGAGGTCTTCAACAGGGGGTCCGCGGAGGTACTGCAGGGGGGTCGCGAAATCTTTGGTTGATTAGACGATTTAAAAAAAAAAAAAAAAAAAACATTAAATTTTTTTTTTTTTTTTTCAAACAGTTTTTTCTCACAAATTGTGTGCAAACATGTGCCATCCAGTTGGTTTGAGGATTCATTGTCCCATCTACATGCAAACACTCTGGAGTCTAAATCCCGCCGGTGGGATTTTTTTACACATCTCCAAAAACACATCTGTAACTCTGTGAGTTTTTGTCATTGAAACATATAAGTGACACCATTAAAAACCTTGAAACTTCTAGTTTTCAAATATATATATATTAAAATAAATTATATAGGTGGCCCTTTTTAAAGAGAGTGAACAGAAATCTTTGGATTTTCTGTAGTCTCAGACTGCAGAAGCTTCCTTGGCCACACCTATCGCTATTCACATGTAAAGTACCAGGTGATTGAGTGGCTATTCACAGGTGAGAACACACCCCATTCAGCCAGCATGTGGGGGAAGGCAGCAATGTCCTACCAGTGACAGACAATTATCACATGGAGAGTGACAGGGGGGTGGGGTGGGGGGAATCAGGGGTGTTACACACCCATCTAATTTGTATTCAACTAACAGAGACACTGACTGGAGTTACAATGACTTTTTTACAGTTTGTGTGAAAACAAAAAAACATATCTGACTGCACTTTTTACTTTTATGCAGCCAACACTTTTGTTTACAAGGTTCAACCTTCAAAAGTCTTGGCTAGATATATTTATAGTGTGTTTTCTTGCACTGTTTGAAGACCTCTAAAACTTGTTTTTTTGTACAGTTGTGTTTCCCCTCAATTTAAATAAAACTTGTTTGTATTACATTCACTTCACTCTCATATTGTTTTTTGTTAGGCTTTTCAGAATACAACCATATGTGTCACTTTTGCATAGATGTTTACAGTTAGTTGAAATACTTGAAAATGTCAAGGTGATGACAGCTGCCTCAAAGTCTCTGAAAAGGCCTTAGACTCCAGGGGGTTAAAGTTCAAATCTGTGGATTATTTGAATAGCTCAGTGTTGTATGCAAGATGTTTGTTTATAAATGGCAGTGGCACGACCACCCTGTACCTTGCACATGTTTAAAATAAAAACATGAATATATTAACCTGTGTATTATTTGAATAGCTTAGTATTGAATGTACAATAACAGAGGACCTATGTTTATACACGGCACTAGGCCCCGTTAAATATAAAACCCAATTGTATGCCATATAAATAGTAGGGGGTCCCTGCTCCAACTCTCCATCAGTTTGGGGGTCCCTGGCCTGTAAAACGTTGAAGACCCCTGCTTTAAACAAAGATCCCGTAAAACTGAAAGGGGAGGCAGGAAACTAAATAGGGAGTGAGAGTGATTGGGGAGTGAGTGCAGCTGAGGGAAAAAACACAGGTGAAGTGAGTGAAACTGATAACCAAAGTGCAGGGAAACTAAAATGGCAAAAACTAAACATGGAGTGACACACAAACATGACCTAAAACATGAAACTAAAAACGTGAGTCCATGGGTGTGACAAGTAACAGTAATCTAACAACTGTTTTTGCAATTGTAATCCCTTACTTTACTCGTTACTTGAAAAAAGTAATTGGATTAAAGTGACGTGTTACTGTAATCCAACTGCCCATCACCATTTGCAAATAACAAATATTAATTACCAAATGCTTCACTCGTGAGGATTTTAGAGGTTAATGCAGGATATTTCTTTTGTTCACTATTGTAACACTATTAACAAGACATGTAACTTTGTCTTTATGTGATTAGTTCACGCATACTAAGTCATCGAATAAGGGTCGTTAACTACAGGTGATCCAGATATGAAGATAGGACTCAGGAAGTGGCGTTGATATCCATCAATAAAAAGCTATGGGGTGTGATTCCCAGACAGTCCATGTGTTAAAAACACCCCGGGTGCTTTTATCAGCGTGTGAGAGTGAAAATGACAGAGAGAAGTGTTGCAAGTACAAACAAGCACTGTGGGAACGGTTGAATGTGCTGTGAACCCCCTTTTGAGTTTTCAGTAGGATTAGAAAATGCCATTGACCAATACTTTTTCTCACAGATATCTATATCAGGGGTCTTCAACGTTTTACAGGCCAGGGACCCCCAAACTGATGGAGAGTTGGAGCAGGGACCCCCTACTATTTATATGGCATACAATTGGGTTTTATATTTAACGGGGCCTAGTGCCGTGTATAAACATAGGTCCTCTGTTATTGTACATTCAATACTAAGCTATTCAAATAATACACAGGTTAATATATTCATGTTTTTATTTTAAACATGTGCAAGGTACAGGGTGGCCGTGCCACTGCCATTTATAAACAAACATCTTGCATACAACACTGAGCTATTCAAATAATCCACAGATTTGAACTTTAACCCCCTGGAGTCTAAGGCCTTTTCAGAGACTTTGAGGCAGCTGTCACCACCTTGACATTTTCAAGTATTTCAACTAACTGTAAACATCTATGCAAAAGTGACACATATGGTTGTATTCTGAAAAGCCTAACAAAAAACAATATGAGAGTGAAGTGAATGTAATACAAACAAGTTTTATTTAAATTGAGGGGAAACACAACTGTACAAAAAAACAAGTTTTAGAGGTCTTCAAACAGTGCAAGAAAACACACTATAAATATATCTAGCCAAGACTTTTGAAGGTTGAACCTTGTAAACAAAAGTGTTGGCTGCATAAAAGTAAAAAGTGCAGTCAGAAATGTTTTTTTGTTTTCACACAAACTGTAAAAAAGTCATTGTAACTCCAGTCAGTGTCTCTGTTAGTTGAATACAAATTAGATGGGTGTGTAACACCCCTGATTCCCCCCACCCCACCCCCCTGTCACTCTCCATGTGATAATTGTCTGTCACTGGTAGGACATTGCTGCCTTCCCCCACATGCTGGCTGAATGGGGTGTGTTCTCACCTGTGAATAGCCACTCAATCACCTGGTACTTTACATGTGAATAGCAATAGGTGTGGCCGAGGAAGCTTCTGCAGTCTGAGACTACAGAAAATCCAAAGATTTCTGTTCACTCTCTTTAAAAAGGGCCACCTATATAATTTATTTTAATATATATATATTTGAAAACTAGAAGTTTCAAGGTTTTTAATGGTGTCACTTATATGTTTCAATGACAAAAACTCACAGAGTTACAGATGTGTTTTTGGAGATGTGTAAAAAAATCCCACCGGCGGGATTTAGACTCCAGAGTGTTTGCATGTAGATGGGACAATGAATCTTCAAACCAACTGTGGATGGCACATGTTTGCACACAATTTGTGAGAAAAAACTGTTTGAAAAAAAAAAAAAAAAAAAAAAAAAAATTTAAATGTTTTTTTTTTTTTTTTTTAAATCGTCTAATCAACCAAAGATTTCGCGACCCCCCTGCAGTACCTCCGCGGACCCCCTGTTGAAGACCTCTGATCTATATATATATATATATATATATATATATATGTTTTTATCTAAACAGTGTAAACATTTATTACCAAAAGAAATACATTTAATGTGATTACATTAGTGTTTGTTTGACCTGAGCATGAATTAGAATGACTTATTTGATTGCGGTTTGAACTAATCATACAAAGTCATAGAAACATGACAAATTGAAGGAATTGTTGACTCATCCCGGATTCACTAACATGTGAAGTTATACTGAACCATGTACTGAGCACATGATTTATTATGTAGTACGATCGATAGATTTACCTGCCAGGTAAAAATGCTACGAATTTAGCTACTTTGATAAATAATTAGCACTGTAGTAGTTCAGCAGGTGAAGATGGAAATCTGAACACAGTGAAGTTATTCAGTAATTCTGTTCTACTGTGTGTGTGTGTGGGGGGTGGGGGGGGGGGTGTATTGATATAGAACAAGAATTTCAGTCATAGAAAATAACGCAAACATCCCATATTTATTGTAATAACCGCAGCATTTCCTTTTCTTTTTCTGATGTGGGCATCAGTATATGTTGAAACCACTTCCAAAGATGGTGAATTGTTGGTGCGTGAATTGCTGGAGCTTCGTGGGAAAGAGAGCAAAAAAACAAACAAACTGTTCATTTGTATCACGTTTTTAACACCTTGTGACTGATGACATGTGTTGACAATGACCTGTACCAAAACAAGGATGAGCTGTCTCTGGTAAGTGTAACTGCTGAAACACTGACAGAGACCGCAGCAGACCATCAAAACACACTGTTGAGAAATAACTAATATTACATGAAGTGACTGTAGGGCTAAATCAACACCTTGTCAACTCATTATAAGATAATACAGTTTGATGAAAGCAGAGTGGAGGTGGATACCCGTAGGGCTAGTGTGAACTGGTAGGGTATCTCTCATTTCCAAATGGGAGTTGTACAGTTGAATATTACATGTTATAAACTGGAAAAATAGCTGTTTTCTTTTTTCCTTTTTCAGAACATATTTATAAATGGAAGAGGCCAAGAGAAACCTTTGATCTGTGATAGTTTGAGCATCTATATCCTCGGGTTTTCTTGTCAATTTTGGGTGAAACTCTTTCTCTATGTTGGTGACATCTTACATGACAACAATGAGAAGATTCACAGAGCTAAAACGTTTCAAAATTGGCACAAAGAACTTAGCGGTGATGTGGAACACCTGGACTGTCCAATCATCAGATCTTAACATAATTCATCATAATGGGGATGTTTTGGAATGAAGGAGCAGGAACAGGTTTTGGAATTAATGGAATTTCCCATAGCCACTGTACAAATCTTGTATAACTCTTTCCTGGATCTATTGAAACAGTTATTCCTGCTAAAGGAAAAGCAGCTCAAATAGACATTTGAGCTGAGACATTTAACTGACGTGTAAAATGGACTTTTGCAAAAACATCACCAAAACAGCAAGTGTCAGGATATCTTCTGAAAGAATGAACTTCCAGAAACTTGCAGCGTCATTTCCAAGATGCTTTGAGGCCGTTCTGGTGGCTTATGGTGATCCAACAGAGCTTACTAAAATCCTTCATGCTTGCTTTGCTTTTAACTCGCCTCCTGTCTGTGGACACTTCCAGCTTTTACAGTGCAACCTGTGGCTGCCAGCCACCCTCCACACAGTCATTATGGACCATTTTTACTTTCTTCATGTAAAATCTGTGAGATAACTAGTATTGGCCGGTATGTAATTGAGTCAAAAGTTAAAATGGGAATAAAAAAGCAAATTTTCTCAAAAGTAAAATGATCTTTTAAACTATTAATTTAAAATAATTTAACTCGAGAAAAAAAGACTCACAAAACTATAATTAGCATGACTCTGGACAGAGACGCTGTAACAACTGCATGTAAATAAATGATAATTAATTAAAAAAAATAATAAGGTATTCTTGTTATAGTATTTAACAATAATTTACAATCTGAGCTTCTTCTGTTTTCATAAAGAGTCATTTCCAGGTCAGTGCTGAATCTCCACTGTAAAGTCAGTAACAGATGCTGCCAATAGAGGTCATCAGTGATCAGCCATTTTTGTAGAGGTTTCACCATCGTCTTCATTATTGGAGTTAGCCACAGTCTTTCTCAAACTGATGTTATTTAGTTCAACCAACAGAACTGCTGTCAGCAAGAGAGCCTTATCTCCAAACACAGATTGAAAGATTCCTTTACACCAAACACCTACCTTTACATAACTGTTGGGCCTACATAGGATTTGGATTGTATTAGGAATGAAAAAAAACATTTAATTATATGCTCATACAAAATAGCTGGGAGCGAAACTTGTTTAATACAGTCTTATAGCTTTTGTTTCTGGCACGGACCTCACACGACTAAAAGGGAAATCCTGCAATAAAAAGCTAAAGCAAACCTTTTATTAACTTCTCCAAGTATACTCTGGGGTTGGCTTTTGTTTATTTAGCTTTTTCCCTGACAGTTGTTCAGAGACACAGGGTAAATATTGTATTTGCTGACAGTCCAAAGTACTAATTGCCACGACATTTCCAGCAGAATTGGTCAGCTGGTTATAGTTTAAAATGGGAAGTAAACTAGGGAAGCTACCAAAAAAATGCAATGAAAAAAAACTGTTCCTGTGATTTTATACCACCTGACCTCTTTACCAATGTAAGAATCACCCACCTACATGAGTCCTGGTTAGGAAGATTGAGCATGTTATCAAAATAATCAGATAATCTATATATATAATCTAATAATCTTATAATCAGGAAATTATAATAAGAAGAATGTCTGTTTCTTTTTCCACTTGAAATGATATTTTATCAAAAGATTACGTAACTGGTGGTTTTAGGCAGCCAGCTACTAGACCATCCTTAAGTTCAGACAAACACAATTAGTATACATAAATTAAATAACCAATTCAATTATCCAAATAATACAACTTGTCCAGTTAAACACTGTAAACACTAGGGGTTGTTTTTCTCAACATTTAAAGATTATGTTCAAAGTGTTGAATGCATTACTTGGCCCACAACAACGATGGAATTCCAATCTAAATCTTAACACTCATGTTATGTCATCAAATTCCTTTGCTGGCAGCACAAAAACAATTATCTTTCAATTCCCATGAACAATTAGTAATTGTCTTTGACCAGAAGGTCACGAAAGCGTCGCTCATCGACATAAATGTGTCATGGTTTGAGGAACTTTGTGGGCTTTGGTTTGGATTTTCTTGTTGTGGTTTATTCGAGCTTTTCTATCTGTTTTTATTAGGATTTTTCCTGTAGTCTTGGTGTCTTTTTGGTCATAGTTTTTCTCTGGTGGTTCTCTGGTCTTGTTGATTTGTTATCAGCTTTCTTCGGTATCCTTTGATTATACTTTGTTTTGTCCTTGTTAGTTTTTACTTTGATCAGCTCATCCCGTCTTGCCTCAGTTCAGTTTTGTTCTTGTTTCATATTTTCACCCCTAGCTTCCTAAGTTTCCCTCCTGTCCAGTTTTATAACTCCACTGCCTTCACCTGTGTTCATTAACCTCAGCTGCACTTATTCACTAATCATTCTCCCCACATATATAGTTTCCTTGTAGTTTCACTGTCTTTGCCAGATCCTTATCGTTGTTTCTAGTTCTCCGCTCTGGTCTTTGCGCCCTGTCAGGTTGTTTTCTCATTTATTCTTTTGTTCTTGGGACGTTCTTAGTTTTATGGCTCAGCTGGGTCTTTTGTTCTCTTTCAATAAAATAATTAGTTATACAACTATTGATTCTGGGTTGCTGCTCCCTTATGTTGGTCCATATCATCCACCTTGTGACCAAATGGGTTTGGAAGCAGAGCCAGTTCCCATTGCATCTTGTGTTAAATCCCCTTCACACCTTGTTTCCACTTTTGTGTTTGTTTGTATGCGAGTCGACTGAGGCAATGTACACACGTAGCCGGGTATTTTTAAAACCGAATATTTCACCCCCTCCGTTTATAAAATTATTTGTATCCACATTACCTCGTTTTCGAAAAAAAACACCTTCCACACATAACCGAACATCTGCGTTTTCACCTGTCTTGACAACCCAAATGCATTTGCTGTTTTGCGCAATCTGCCCTCGTCAGCTAAATAATAAAGTGTGCACGCAACTTTTTTGAGGCAAGGCAAGGCAAGGCAAGGCAATTTTATTTATAGAGCACAATTCATACACAGGGCAATTCAAAGTGCTTTACAGCTACATAAAATCACAAGAAGGCAATAAAACCATTAAAAAGGAATAAAAAAAATAAAAGAAAGAAATTAAAAAAGAAAGAAATTTAAAACCCATTAAAATAATCATTAATTCATTAAAAAGTGAAGAGTGCAGATAAAATACTTTCAGGTGTCATATGCACAGCTAAATAGAACTGTTTTCAGCCTGGATTTAAACATTGTCAGAGTTGAGGCCTGTCTCACATCTTCTGGAAGACTATTCCAGATTTTAGGGGCATAAAACTGAAACGCAGCCTCACCTTGTTTAGTCCTGACTCTGGGCACCAGCAGGAGACCCCTCCCTGAGGTTCTCAGAGCCTCAGTGGGTTCATGTGGCTCTAACATGTCAGAGATGTACTTTGGCGCTTGACCATGAAGAGACTTGTACACAAGCAGAGCTGTTTTAAAGTCTATTCTCTGAGCGACAGGAAGCCAGTGCAGAGACCTGAGCACTGGACTAATATGGTCGTATTTCCTGGTTCTAGTCAGGACTCGAGCAGCAGCGTTCTGGATGTACTGCAGCTGTCTTACAGCCCGTTTAGAGCCCAGTGAGCAGGCCGTTACAGTAGTCTAACCTGCTGGAGACAAACGCATGGATCAGTCTCTCTAAGTCTGGTTTAGACACTATTCCTTTGATTCTGGCAATGTTTTTTAGATGGTAAAAAGCTGCTGCTGTTACAGATTTAATGTGGCTGTTAAAGTTCAGGTCTGAGTCCAATATTACCCTGAGACTTCTAACTTGATAGTTAGGTTTTAGAGAGAGAGTCTCTTTGTTTCTGTGGGCCACAGACAATGATTTCAGTTTTGTCTGAGTTTAGCTGGAGGAAATTGTTTTGCATCCACACACTGATCTGTTCGATGCAGCGACACAGTGTATCTACAGGCCCGTGTTCTCCTGCCGTCAGTGACACGTAGATCTGAGTGTCATCTGCATAATTGTGGTAGGACACATTATAGCTGCGTATTAGCTGGCCTAGTGGAAGCATGTACAGATTGAACAATACGGGTCCCAGGATTGACCCCTGGGGAACCCCACAGGTCATAGCCATTTGGTCTGAGACACAGTTACCAATTTCAACAAAATATTTCCTGTCCTCCAGATAGGACTTGAACCAGTTTAAAGCACGACCAGAGATTCCCACCCAGTCTTCTAACCTCTGTAATAAGATCGCATGGTCAACTGTGTCAAAGGCAGCACTCAGGTCCAGCAGAACTAAGACTGTGACTCTACTTGCATCTGTGTTCAGGCGGATGTCATTTGTCACCTTGATCAGAGCTGTCTCAGTGCTGTGGTGGGGCCTAAAGCCTGATTGGAAAGTATCAAAAGCATTGTTAGACAGGAGAAAGTCACTAAGCTGTTGGTATACAACTTTTTCTAGGACTTTGCCTAAGAATGGCAAAGTGGAAATGTTCCAGTCTGGAGTGAGATGTTGACTAGATGAGCAAGTTGTGGTAACAAACTGCTCAGCACAGACTTTAGGAATCTAGTGGGCAACTCATCAAGGCAGCACGTTGATGAACTCAGACTGCAGATGGTCTCTTCGACTGTTTTGTCAGTAACAGGTGTGAAATGTGTCAGCTCTAGGTGTCTAGCTGGCTGCAGAGTAGTTATTTGTGTTGTGGAAATTATTGCATTTTTAATGCCTTGAACTTTGTCATTAAAGAATATTGCAAACTCATTACACTTGAGCACACTGACAGGTGATCGCATGACAGTGGACTGCCCCGATCGATATGAGGACGTAATAATTCCGACAGCGACTGGAGTGAGGACCGGGACATGCGAAATTGTCACACCATTCCTCTGGGAGTACGACTTGGGCGTGTAAAATCAAGGCAGTAAACAGCGCCTGCACAATAATAACCACCACAGTTCTGAAGGCATCCATGCTTCTTCAGTAAACAAAGGTCGCACTTTAGACTTTAAAGCAGATTTGTTGTTGTTTTGGCGCATATTGTGACGTTCGAAAACGCAAAACTCCGGTTATCTCTGTCTACACGCAGCTGCATAAACGGAGTTTTCAAAAATCTTCACTTTGCCCGGAGTTTTTAAAAACATTCGTTTACGATGCGTTTTTATGCGTTTTCATGTGGATGACAGGTCCAAACATAGAAAAATATATTCGTTTTAGCAGATACCCGGCTACGTGTGGATGGGGCCTGAAAGTCCATTTATTCCTATGGCAGTCACTGTAAATTCTGATTGATGTGCGAAACTCGAATTGTATTTTCTTTTCCCCTCTCTGGTATATATCTTTAGTACATTGAAACATTTTAATCTTTATCATGGATTTTGGAGAGTGGCCGCATGTGTGCTAAGAAGTCTGATAAATAAAGTAGTGAACAGGCTAGCATACCACAAGCTTTAAGATCAAATTGATGACTACATTTTGGTGAAAAGCTCAGACAACAGCTGCAACGCCGTCTTTTCAAAAGCAGAGAAAGCTGAAGGACCAACAATAGCTCTAACGGCCCGTAGCTCTGATTGCTTCACATATTTATCAGACTGTCCCCAAGTGGAAGCGAAACAGAATTTGTGATATGTGAGTTTATCTATGTACAGCTCATATGTCTACTAGTGATGGCAGAGCCGGCCCAAGGCATATGCCAACTACGTGGTTGCTTAGGGCCCCCACGCCACCAGGGGGCCCCAGAGAGCACGAGACGTTGTGATAAAAAAAGTAAATATATAGATGAAATTAAAATAACATTGAATAATTTAAACGAAATTGTATTACACCAGAAAAAATAATAATAATTTTGACAAAATACTAATACTAGGTTAATTTATGCCTCCTGTTGGCTGCTGCCACCGTTGGGCACAATTATTTAAGTATTGTATTTATTATTTAAGTATTTAATTTTGATTACAACTTTATTTTTCTGTAAAATAATGTGAATGTCATTTGATTCTATTTTGTATTTGGATTTTGAACATTTAGCACACCATTGCACATCTGAAAAAAATTTAACTATTTAACGTGTTTACTATAAATGCAGTATAAATGCCTACTGATGTTACTTTCAAATAGTTAAATTAATGAGCCATACTTATACATCACTCTTTATGTAGAAGTTAATTAAACCATACTTATGAGTTTGCTATCCCTTTAAGGTTAAAAACAAGAATGACACCTGTATAATGTAAGATGATTACAAATAATGCTAATGATTGTGGGTCCGTTACACACATAACAGCGTAGCCTATGGAATAATGAGGCATCTGGAGCTGAGGTGATGGTAGGGGGGCCCCAAATGAAATTCTGCTTAAGGCCCCATAAAGGCTTGGGCCGGCCCTGAGTGATGGGTCATGTGCACAAGCATCGGCTCTGAGAGCCAGCTCTTTATAAGTGAATCAGAAGAGCCGGCCCGCATCAAGTGAGAGCTGACTCCAAGTTTTTTTCCATTCACTGCTTAGGTTTCACTTTCAGTGCTCAGTCCCAGCTCTGGTTAAGACAGAGCTTTGTTATGATTGGCCAGCATGGCGACCAGCATGCGGTATTCACGTGAGAATTAAGGAGTTTGGTTCTGGTTTTGGTTCTGTTCTGTGGATTTGTTTGAAATTTTTTGGTTCATTTGTGCAATAAAAAAATTTAATTGAGGACATTATTAATGTTAGCTTGAGTTTGGTTCTGTTCTGTGGATTTGTTTGAAGTTTATTGTTAATTTGTGCAATAAAAAAGTTTAATTGAGGACATTATTAATGTTAGCTTGAGTTTGGTTCTGTTCTGTGGATTTGTTTGAAGTTTATTGTTAATTTGTGCAATAAAAAAGTTTAATTGAAATAAACAAATGTAAAAGTGGTTTTGTCACAGAATAAATGCAAAGAATTAGGCAATTATAAGGTCTCTCATAAAAACACTGAAAGCAAAAGGGTTTTCAACACATAAACCATGATTTTTTTTTGCAAAGTCAATGTAAAATATAGGCTACAAAAGATCCTAAATAAGGAGCCGTTTGGGAGTCGAAAGACCTGGCTCTTCTTTGGGAGCCGAGTCAAAAGAGCCGGCTCTCAGAAAAGAGCCGAACTTCCCATCACTAATGTCTACTGTGACACATCAAAGCACCATTGTAGTTAGTCCACTTCTGTATTGAAATACTAAAGTTAATGCCTGTATCTCACCTAGCTCACTGAACCTTGTGGCTGCTGTGCTGTACTTGTGAATGGTCAAAGAAAATATGTTGGTGAGCCGAGATGCCTTCAATGTGCGGTGATAATACAACTCTATCTAGAGCCAAACGTATCAGCATTTGAACATAGATGTTGACAGCAAATAACGGCACCAAACTGCCTTCGCACAGGGTATAGTGTTTGGACTACACCCTGTGCAAAGGCAGTTTGGCTCATGTCCTGGTGCCAAGCCTACGTCCTCTACATTCTACTTTCTATTGTTTATAGTGTGCTGAAGTGGAGCAGAAAAAAAACACTGTCAAAGACAGTGGATTCTGATGAAAATAAACAACATTTTATTGATCTAAATATACAGTTGATACAGTTCTATACAGTTGATACAAACCTGATGTTGGTGATGCTGTGCAAAGTTGTCTCTTGTGGTGGCAGGTCTGGTATAACACTTTAAACCAACACTAGAGAAGTCTGTGCTTTTGTTTTGTTTTGAAGTACACTGACTTTTTGTTTGGCATATTCCTGGGCCTGAAACTACCCGGGGTGTTTGACATTTTTGTGGGCATTTGATGGTATCCTTGTTATCTCTTCAGCATGACAGCAAATTTATGTACAGCTGTATATGTACTTACCTGACTCCCGCCCTCTGGTATTCGCATACCATCTGGGACGAGCCCACAACCGACATGATTTCAAATGGGGCTATTTTTTCTAAAACTCGTGCATGTGATTGGATGAAGAATCTGTCCGTCATCTTGACGGACACGCCACTTCAGCCACTCCCAATGACTCAACCCGTGACGTAGCTCAGAGTGACACCAGGACCACTATGCAACCACCTGGCCTTTCATAACAAACACCATGGCGGCAGATAGTATGAAACGGAGCGAGGAGCGATCAGTGAACGATTATTGTCTTATGTGCAAAGAAAATCTCAGGATTAAAGGCAACATTTGCAACAGACAGCCATAATGCCGCCCATTCATCCAAAGTCCCACCCAGCGATTAATGATTGGCTCTGATTATTTTCTAATCGGACGAAACATCTATGACTCCCAGGCTCCTCAGATGGTTGTGAGGAAAGGGAACGCTGTAGGGGGAGCCAAAGAGCAAAATAATTTGCCGAATTCTCTAGTGTTACTTTAAAGTCCAGACTCTGATTTTGTGCTTTCACTAATGTCTCATCTTCAGACAAATACCTACTTATATCTTAATTACATTTTTTTTGTTTTCATAAAGGCTGTCCGTATGCTGCGTCTGTTTGAAGCATCACTTGCTTTCAGAAAGTGACACTATGGCGGAAGCTCATTTGGCTGAATGGGCATCCTATGTACAGAGGCTGAAACTCCTTGACACAGTCAGACTGGGTTTGAGTCCCTTCTTGGGCCCTTTGCTGCATGCCATCCCCTTTATCTCTGCCCCCACTCCCTCTCAACTTTAGAATAAAGGCTACTTGTGCCAAAAGATCTAAAAAAAAATAATAAAATAAAGCTATGGGTTTGCAAACTGTAATATGTGACCAGTAGGGGCAGTGTAGGGCCAAATTTGACTGAATGTATGATCGTAGCATAAAAAACTTTTAAAAATGGTGGTTTTGAAGAGAAGCTTGTAGAGAAAGTCCACAATTATCTGCAGTTTTACAAGGTATCTTTGCCACACCACAGTAACAAATTTGCTGGTCAAAATAGCGAACAAGAGTACCATTCAGTACCATTTTAGAGACATTTGTGTATTAAGGAAAATGTTGGGGAAAAAAAGTCGGGATGGTGCCGATGGCGTGTTTTGTATTTGGTCTGAGGAGCAATGATGGAGCAGAATGCTGACTTGAACGTGTCATTAAAAAGCAAATATATTAATTTGTATGTTTTCTAAACCTGCTTAATCACCTGCTTAGTGTCACAGAGGGACTGGGGCCTGTCCCAGCTGCCATTGGGTAAGAGGCATGGAACACCCTGGATGGGTCACCAGTCCATCACAGGGTAACACAGAGACAAACAACCATGCACACTCACACTCACACTCCAAAGGCCACTTTAGAATCACCAGTTAACCTAACATGGAAGGTGGTCGGAAGCCGGAGTATCCACGCACACACGGGGAGAATAAGCCCCCACACAGAAAAGTCCCAGCTGGGAGTTGAACCCTCTTGCTGTGAGCCAGCATTGCTAACCACCACACCCCCACGCCGCCCAAAAGCAAATACATGCCCAGCCAACAGATGAAAGGCTAGTAAAGTCATTTCAAATTATGGAGACAGTGTTCTGCATCTCTACACATTTACTTTTTTCCAATTTATCATTTGAAAGGACCAAGTGGGACAAACTGGTTCGCCTTATGCGCTGGTCCATTAATTATATGTTTTATTTTCAGAACAAAAGTCAGTCCACTACCAAACTGCAACTGATGAAATAACTCTGATGTTATGTCACAATTTGATATTGTTGTTTTAAAAATCCTAGAGGAAACAGTTCGGCATCTGAAATCAACAACTTGCACTCTGGACATAATACCATCCGACTTTTTAAAAACTGTTTTTACCTCAGTAGAAAGTGATCTCCTACGAATAGTTAACAGCTCACTGGCATCAGGCATTTTTCCCAAGTCACTAAAGACAGCTGCCATCAAGCCACTCCTAAAGAAGAGAACTCTAGACACCTCTATGATGAACAACTACAGACCTGTGTCTAACCTCTCTTTTATATCTAAGATTATTGAGAAAGTTGTATTTAACCAGCTCAACGACTTTCTGAATGAAAGTGGAAGTCTTGATAACTTTCAATCAGGCTTCAGACGTCATCACAGCACTGAAACAGCTCTGGTCAAAGTGTTAAACGACATTAGGTTGAATACTAATTCTGGTAATGTTTCAGTCCTGGTTCTGTTGGACCTCAGTGCTGCGTTTGATACTGTAGATCACATAATCCTGTTGCACAGGCTGGAAAACTGGGTTGGACTTTCTGGAGCGGTCCTTAACCTCTTAACACACACTGTCCCGTGAACGGGACACTGACACCATTTTGTTTACAAATTTTTAACGAAATTGATGTCATACGGCATGTACACAAACATATAATTGTAATGCCGCATACCGTTTGAAAGCTGAAACCGTCAGCTATCGTTTGAGCCCAACCACGAAGAACAACACTCTCCACAGCACTAACAGTAGTGTGATCTTCTCTGTATGTGACGCCATGGTATTTGCAACTGAAAACAATGCAATTGACACTTCAGGCATAAACCTGGAAGTGTTACCTTTCCAATGGTACCAAGTATATGCATGTATCTACAACCATGTGGGATCTCTGCTACTTTCAAGTTGGGTATGCCAATTTCGCAAATGAAGTTTGAAAAAGGGGGTGTGTTCTAAAGGGTTAACTGGTTCAGGTCCTACTTAGAAGGCCGGAGTTATTTTGTTACAATTGGCAGCTATGAATCTGAGTGAGTGGCCATGACTTGTGGAGTCCCCCAGGGGTCAATTCTTGGACCTCTTCTGTTTAACTTGTATATGCTCCCTTTGGGTCAGACATTACAGAACTTTAACATCAATTATCACAGTTGTGCAGACGATACACAACTTTATGCGTCTCTGACACAGTACGTCTGCTGGGCTGCAGTCGTCCGGTGACAGTGTCTGGAGGAAGTAAACACCTGGATGAGAGAGAATTTTCTGCAATTAAATGAAGACAAAACAAATCATTCTGTTTGGTAGCAAAGAGAAGAGGGTCAGCGTTGGTAAATATCTTGAGACTCGGGACCTTACAATCACTGACGAAGTTCGTAACCTCGGAGTGTTGATAGACTCAGATCTGACTTTCAGCAGCCACATCAAAGCTGTCACCAAGGCAGCTTTTTACCACCTCAGAAACATCAACAGAATTAAAGATTTCCTCTCCCAAAAAGACCAGGAGAAACTCATCCATGCATTCATCTCCAGTAGACTCGATTACTGTAATGCTCTTTTAACTGGACTTCCCAAAAAGAGCATTAAACGTCTGCAGCTCATCCAGAACGCTGCTGCTAGAGTTTTAACCCGGACTAAGAGATCTGAACACATCACACCAGTTTTAAAATCTTTACACTGGCTTCCAGTCAGTCACAGAATAGATTTTAAAAGCCTGCTGATGGTTTACAAATCCCAGAACGGTTTAGGCCCAAAATACATCTGTGATATGTTCAGAGAATATAAACCCAGCAGAGCTCTTAGATCCAAGGACTCAGGTCAGCTGGTCAAGTCCAGAGTCCAAACTAAACATGGAGAAGCAGCATTTAGCTGTTATGCTGCAAATAAGTGGAACAAACTGCCAGTGGAGATTAAGCTCTCACCAAATGTAGACATTTTTAAATCCAGGTTAAAGACATTTCTTTTCTCATGTGTCTATGCATGAAATCTGCACGATATCTTTTAATTTAAATTCATGTAAATTAAATTAAAGATCGGAGGCCGTAAGAAGTGGGACTTTTTACTGAACCACAACCTTTTTTTGTCAGTTTCTGAAAATGGTAAAGTGAGAAGTGGCTTCTTGAATATAATCACCTGAATGCAGAGACTGAATTGTGTGAAAGATAAACATGAAGGAGTAAAACCATAAATTGGAAGATGCAGTTGCACCACTTACACTATTGATCAGGTGTCTATGCATGTAGGCACAAGTTCTCCTCTTAGTCACTGAATGAAATTCCCAAATTCAAAAGGCAGAAGCGCTTTTTATCTGTGACCAACGGACTCCATTTAGCCTCAGTTCATGTTGTCTTGGCAGATCTTTATTTTGTGAATACAGCTATAAAACGAACAATTAAGAAACGTTTTAAACCCTTTTAGAAGGTACGATAGAAAGCTGTGGTGGGAAATAATAAAAATACATATAAAGACGTGAACCAGAAAAGAACCCGCTTTGAAATTCAATTGCATAGTGGCAACCATTTTTCTTTAAATGACGTTAATTCTACCTGCTTTTCAAACTCTCAGTGTTAGCACAGACACACTGTTCAAAGATGGTTTATTGAGTCTTGATTGAAGCTTGGATGGTGAGTTCTCACTCGGGCAAACACATTATATGACAAAGTAAATTGAATTAATCCTCCAGGGAGCATGTTATGTTAAAACTTTATTCAATCACATATTGGGTCTGCATTTACTGATTATTCATTTAACAGTATTTTCTTTTCTTTTTTTCTGTACTTTGGGTCTCAGACACCAACAACTTAAAATGCAGTACACAGCCATTTAAACAAGAGCTGACAGGATTAAATATAGCGCTATTAGGGAATGCATCCCTCTTTACCAAGCTACACATTAGAAGACAAAAAAGGCATTATCAGCACAGCCACAGAGGGGTTTGTGGATCTCTCCTTTGGATCCAAAATTAATCAAGTATCCTCTGTATCTCATAGACGAGACACAGCACAAAGAAGGCTGGGTCCTGTGGCTGAACGGGTTCAGCAACACAGCGGTGGAGTTCATATCAGTGAAACAAAAAGACAGAACGGGAGTAGCTGTAGGCGATCGGAGACGGGCTGAGGCTTGTCTGGAAGATCAATCAAAGTACCTTTCTGAGTTTCACAATCACATTATGCAAAAAAAAGGCAGATTTATGCAAACGGAAAGGCAGTTTGTTGTTTTTCATCTGTGTTTGTTTTAATCTTTTGCATGAAAAATGCCTCCACAGCCACACAGTTTTGTCTGTTCCTCACACCCCCGTACAGAAAAGTATCCATGCGGCAGCTGCCAGTCATTTCACCACTGGAAGTTAAAGTGTCGGCACGTGTTCCATGTAGCTTTTCAAATCAGGCTTTGGTGTTTGAGGACATGGTGATACGATGTTACATTCTAACGTTGCAAGTTTCCTCCTCCTCCTCCTCCTCCTCCTCCCACTCTGCTGAAGCCTCATACTGGGTGAACAAACTGGTACACCAGTCTCTGAGACACATCAGGCTTGCGGATGATGCCTTTCTTGTAGTACTGACGAATGGAGCGGCTCAGCTTGTCATAGTTCATAGCAGGTCGATTCTTTCTGAGTCCCCACAGTCTCGCCACATGAGCCGAGTCTTCGATTTTAAAAATACCTGGTAGGAATCACAACAATGTTTTAACAACAGCACATGACAAAAAGTATGTTACGTGTGTTGTATGTTCAAATAAAGAGAAATATGGAGATCATTCCATCATTTACTCTCATTGATTTCTAAATAGGAACGAAAATTTTATGAAAACTGAACAAAAGAAAAACATAGGTGCATGGAATTTATTTTTGTATTTTAGAACATACTTTTGCAGCACATGAAGAGCTGAAGAATAATCTTTTTTGTCAGTTTATCAGCTGATTATTAGAGCTGTTTCAGCAACAGCAATCAGCTGATCAACACCTGAAGCTAAACTGAGAGATTTAGAGATGAATTGATGGGAATTTACATGTGATTCGTGAAAGTGATAAAAGGCAACGGGTGTGTTTTGATAAAGAACTTGTAAAGATCACATGTAATCATAAGAATTAACCTCTTATGCTAGTTTGACTGTAACTTAAAGAAACAAGCAACACATTGTTAAATCTAAGCAATCACTTTGGTCACATATCTACTGTCTGATATGAGTCTTGAGTCTTTCTGAGATGTGGGATTATTTCAAGTTTAAAAAATTGAGATGGTGGAGGAATCCCGCACTGCACTTTCAGTTTGGAGAACTGCTTTTACTTTCTTCCAGTTAGTTTTGTTTTCACTTGATGTGCACATACAATGCAGTCTCACTCCAGAATGTGGAATAGCTATGCAGGTCCACAGCAAAAAAATTTATTGTAAGTTTTTGCAATAAAGGAACCAAACTGCCACAAAAGCAATGCATGCCTTCGTCTGAACATGACTGCATTTGGAATTTTGCGAAAATGTTGTCACATATCTCTCAAAAATTGTAAAACTACACATTACAGATTTTCAAGGTTCCAAAAATGTCACAGTATATTTCTGTGTTTCCCTTTGCAAATTGTAACATTCTTACATCTTTCATTCTTACGTCTACATGACATTATCAAATGTGATAATGCCACGATTATCGATTGGTGAAAGTTTTTATGTCATGGTCTACGTGTTCAGTTCTGGTTGTGGTTCTATGTTATCTTGTTCTGATTTCCATAATTGTGTGTTCTGTGGCTTTGTATGTTTGATTTCCGTGCCCAAATTTCGTTTTTGGCTTCGCTGTCTGCTTCCCAAACACCTGGATTCAGTTGCTAATTACCATATCTGCTCTTTGTTACTCTTTACCTCGCTCAATGTATTTATAGTCCAAGGTTTTCATTTGTCCTTTCTCAGATCCGAGTCTTCATCTCCATAGTTTGTCTTAGTTTCATGTCTTGGTTGTTTTTTGTTTCCCGAAATGTTTTACTATGAACTTTGGATTTGTGTTTCTGGTCTTCCTGCCATAGCATCCTCTATGTCTTAGTTTATTTATTTCTTCAACTTGCCTGCCTGGTTGAGTCTGCCTTTAGGTCCTCACTACAACTACTACAACTTTGTGAAATGTAAGGAGGTCGGAAGATGTGGACAATAGTCGTAAACTGTGGACTGTCACGCAGGAGGACCGAGTCCAGGTCCAAATCAATAACTTTTTATCTCTTTGCTTTGCTGTCACTCGTAGTTGGTAAGGGTTAAGCATAAATGGTTAGGTAAACATTTTGATAAAAATATAGTAAGGATAGGACATCTTAAAAACACATGATTGATATGAATATAAGAATAAACTATTGATTAGAGGTTAGCTTCACATTCCCTAAACAGGGCAAGTACGTAACCATCTCACAATGTTTTGCTCCTCTATTGTGATGCTACTACATTTTTGACATGTGGACATACTAGTTACACGTTTTCTTGAGAGACTGAGCTGTTGGCTTTGTTTAGGCACAAAAATATGGGGAGGAAAAGTTGATGGTTTAAATTAAAACTGACCCTTTAACTAATCCAGGTCCATCAAAGACCTGCACATTGTCACACAAACATGCACCACTTGTTTGTCACTTCTTTCATTTAAATCTGTAATAATAATAATAATAATAATATAAGTTTTATATAGCGCTTTTCCAAATGCTCAAAGACGCTGTACATTCTAAAAAGATAGCAATGAAATCCCCTGACCAAAAAGGAATTGCTCTGTTAGACGCCTGCTGATATCGTACCTTTGTCTTTATTAAGCCAGCGGATGCATCGTCCATAGTTGTGAGGTTTGAGGAGGAGCTCTCTGAGGAACTGCCACAGGTGAATAGGTTGACCTGAACACGAAGAATCCGCCTCGGACCACAGCTCCTCGCTGCCTTTACAAAAAAACACGAAACACATGCTTTTTGAAGGAAGTGTGTCGTAATTTATTTATATCAAGCAACCATGGGGACCAAAGGTCTGTAGAGTTTATCGATTTTTTTGTTAAAAGTAAAATAAATGGTTTATGGAAAAAGACCATTAAAAACACTGTGGATTGGACCTATTTTGCCTAACTGTGTGAGCGGCTTTTATTAAAGTCGGTTGATGTTTTTAAATTGCAAACGTGAGGGAATCCATCTTACCTGTAGTTTTGGTGTCTCCAACTGAGCACCTCTCTTTCATCCAAGCAGCTGGAGATTAAAGCATGACAGACAATCAATTACAGGAAATTGCTTTTTCTTTAAACAAATAAATGGTCCCTTTTAATTGAACCAAACCTATATAAACAAAGTTGTCAGCTGCCAAACATTGGATAATAAAGTCATCATAGGAGGTGGAGTTGGTCATGATGAGCTTTTTAAATAAATATTGCTCACTCACCTGATTTCCATATGTCCAGGTGTGCGTACAGCGTGTCTCCGCACTGTGGGGAGCGCTGGCGAAACTCTTCTTCACTCATAGCACACATATCCTTCCCTGTTAGGTCCTGGAATGCCTTTCCTGCATGGGGTAACCTGTACAGGTGTTCAGTCCACAGCAGCCACTTCTGGACATTCCCTGTGTTCCACTCTATAGGATCTGTTGGTAGATATGAAATATGAGAAAACTTTCCAGCTTCAGCTACACAAACTACTGTGTTTGAGGCCTTTTTTTTCATTGAGATTGAAGTCATATTTAGTGACGTTAAGTCCTTTTTTTCAGCTTTATACAGTCTGTATATTGTTATACATCATAAAGCCTCTGAAACCACAAGGCAATCATACTTTTATACTGCTGGAGTTCTAATCAGGAGAACAGATGACTGGGGATCGCACAGGTTTACAACAGCTAGAGCCTGTACAATACATAAAAAAGACACTTCCTCTGTTTGCTTTATGAGCCAGAAATGCCTCGCCCTTTAGTCTGTGTACACTTCTGCTGGCAGGAGTGAAACATCACTGTACAATCCAGGAGAACTCATTCAAAAGGTCAGGATTAAACAGATCCTGGAGCGGGTAAACACAGCTTTGCGTCAAAGAATATAATTTAGGAGATCTGTCATCTTGCCTGGGCTATTCACACAAAATTGTGTTGATTTTAGGAATAAGATCCAGTAGCATAAGAGTCTCTGAATCAATATTTCTTTATCTGCAAACAGTGAGTAACACTTTTTTTTCCCCTTCGTCAGTTATATTCATAAATACAGAAAGACACCTCCTGAAAATGACAAACTGCGGTAGCAGGTGTGTCACCAAGCAGCCTACCTGGAGTGATGTTGAGCAGTTTGCAGGCTGTTTCAATGTCCTTAAGTACTTCTCCCACAACCATGCTCTGCACCTGTTCCAGAGATCGCTCCTCCTCTTGCCCTTCCAGCCCAGGAGAAAGTCCCTGCTCCTGGCTATCAATGACGGGGCACTGCTCCGGTTCCTCCTGGATCTCCATGCGATTCATGGGTACAGCCAGTGTAGGGGACGCCTCTGCAACTTTCACCAGCCACGTGGCATCTTCAGTGAGGAGCATGTCGAAGCAGGAGAGATAAAGTCCTGGCACGCTACGCTCCAGAGCTTCCATGCTTAGTTTAGAGTCCCCCATGTCCCAGGGTTCTCCTGAGCCTCTGCTTCGCTCCAGAAGGGCAAGGGAGTCCTCTGTCATCCCAATCCGGGACCCGTACACTGCACCCTCTGATAAACTGTTCACTGGGTTTGACATAACTAATACCTGAGGATAAAGGGAAGGAAAATTATATTCATAATATGTGGCAAGAACATGAACTGAGAGCCATGCAAGCATGTAAAAGCATTGAAAAATGTCCTTCAAAAAGCTTTAATTGATTCTGAATAAGATGTCATTAGCAAGATCTGCATGTCACATAAGCTCTTGGTAACATGTGAATCTAAATTTTAAATCTGCAACTGACAAGAGTTCATTATTACCTTGACTTCAAGTTCCTTTTTTGCAATTCTCTAGCTGATAACCAGCAACTGTTTTGTAAGAAACTCCATCAGGGTTAAGCATGCATTATATGAAGCACTGAGGTGAGCCTGTGCCGGTTGACTCTTTATAAGGACCCCAAAGTCTAATGGAGACACTGGAGAAATTATCCTCAAGAGCGTTAAAACACACACAGCGTTGACAGGCATGGGGCAAAATGGATTTGACTGAGTCTCTTATTTGTGGGTCAGTGGCCCAGAATGGTCCGTTTCTTGGGGGTGGGTGACTTGTATTGAGACCTGAGGCCACTCTGCCGCCTGCCTCGGCTTTCAAGGTGCCGTCTCTGCAGCCCTCTGTCTCCACTGTCAGCTGGAGATTTTAATCAAATGGAAGTTAGATAATACAGAGGAACATGTACAAAATCTACCCCAAACCACATGTTTGAAAACAACTATAACGTCCGCTTTATGAAGCCTTGACTTATGAGTGAGACGGCCTCTTTTTTAAAGGAGATTGCCATCAAAAAAGAGCATTTATGGATGTAAGCAGCAAGTGTAATCTTGCATATGGCACCAATAATGTGTACTTGGCCCAGCTGGCATATGGGAAGACACACTGATGCCACACACCTTGTTATCAGTTGTGAAGGAAGTGTGCTTTCACACAACACATGTTCAGGGAGATTCATGGCTTGATTTGTCAGAAGGACAAACAATTAAAATCTCATAAAATTAACAAAATGATAGATCACACCTATCAGGCCAAACTGAAAGGTTCATTTGGAAATAAAATGAACACTTGTTTGTTTTGTATTTTTACAGACAAAAAAGACTCTACAGATGTAAAACTAATCTAAATGTTTGACTCATGTCGGACTGATTGTGGTCCTATAACAAAAAAAAACTTTATTTTAATTATGTTTGGGCACTGTGAAATATATCAATAAAGCTAGCACTTACCTTGTACTTTCCTATTACCTCTACTGCACTTTCTCTTTCTGTACTTCCATCTATGCCTGCACTCTATCTCTACACTGTCACCCCTGTCACCCCTGACAGAGTCTGACTAGTGGTTTTCCTTCTATGCAGCTTATTGTTAGCTTTGATGTTAGCTGTAATGTTATATCCACATTTGTAAGTCGCTTTGGATAAAAGCATCTGCTAAATGTATAAACATAAACATTAAATGTAAAAATGATTATCATATTGTTTGAGATTAATATTTTGACTTTGGCTCCAGAGGACTAGTGCAATGGGTGAAAAGTGCTGAGAAACTACATTTTCCCTGCCACCAAACTTCTCCGGTGTTAAATTAAGTTATCGTCCATGCATCCCAAAAACATTCTCCATCTTGTCTTTTTCCTCAACCCCCCACTGTAAAACCTCAACCCACTCTTCCTTTTATCTCCAAACTTCTCGTAAACTATAACCCATCCTCCCTTTCACTCCACCAGGAGTCAGATTAAAAGCCATTGGTATCCCAGCCTGCTGCTGTGTGTCAACTCTGCTCTGTAACAGCTTGCGCTAAACCCATTAGCAAAGCAAATTTAGCCATATTACCTTCTTCCAAAAGGAAGAGGGGACACAAGAAAAAAGACACAAACTCACACCCCCAGGGAGAGAGGGATTAAGACCCTGACTGATCTCTAAATGAGTTTGGTCAAGATACTTATATTCATTTCAGGAGCATTAGCGCTTGCTCCATTTACTGACACCACTATGCTGGCGTCTACCCTGGGAAGCTCATTTTTTCTCAACATTCTTTCTTTTAACATGCAATAGGTGATTATTTTTCATCTTATTTCCCTATACTACAAAAACATGAAATAAATTGACCAAAAAGTGACTTTAGTGTTATATTATCAATGGAATAAAACAGCAAAAACTGTCTTAAAGAGCTTGTGATTCCTAAAAAAATAGAAAAAAAATAAAATACAAGACAGATTCTTCACATCTGAATCTTGTCCTAAAAAGTAGTAAAAGTTGCAGAATAGTACAATCAGTCTATCTTATAATTAACCTTATATCTAATTCTTCATTGTTGCTGAACAGTTATCCGACAAAATGTCAGCTTAGTGTTTGAATTATAGTTAATGAGTAGTGATAAAACCAACTAAAAAGTCTGTTTTTGGAAACTTGGATGCTGCAATCTGAGGTGGAAAAAGAAAAGGACATGGATGCGATTTGAAACCATCTATCTAATGGTGACCAAAATGTTGGCAGAGTGCTCTGCTGGTGTTGTTTGAGTCTGGAGTTCAGGGAGCGTGAACAGCCAGGCGTGACTGTTTGCTGTGTGAGCCTAAAAAGAAGATCTCTTTTTTCCTCATTATTGTTTCTCATGGGAAACTTGGACCAACTAAGGAAGTTTTATTGTTCAGAGAACAAGGATAAAGGAATCTTGGTTTCATCTTCTTCTTCTTGCTTAACACGACTTTTAGTTGAAAGGAAAGTCTGCTGGATGGAGGAAGTGATCTGGATCTGTGGATTGCTGCCTTTGGCTATTTTTTTATGGCAACTGTGATAAGTGCAGGTGCTCTGTTCACATTATAAATTAAACTCATGTGTAACTCATTAGGTATTTGTTTGTTTTGAAAAAAGCAGATAGAGGCCAATTTTTTTTTTTGCATGCAGCCTTTCTTTATTACAGGCCACAAATCTCCATTTCTTATCTGTTTGACTCCATTTACTATGACATTTTATTGTACACTTTCTTCCCAATCCAATGCGGGTTGCATTAACTGCCAATGGGCACACAGTGATTCCTTCCTGCTGTTAGGAGCACCGAATCCGGCCAATATCCTTGGAAACCAAACCATTTAAAATGCTTTGCTGTTGGTCTTATTTCATTTTAAAAGAGGAATGTTTTTATACTTAATGACTCAGACATACCGTCACACATGACAACCGGATTTCATAACTCAATGTGAAAGAGCTACAATGGTGCACGGCACCTGATGTTGCAGTTTCACAAAAAGGTCTAAATAATTGTAGAATAGTTGTGTTTTTCTTTCTCTTTGCAGATGAAGATAGATTATTCTAATAATAATTCTAGTACAATAACACGTATTTCATATAAGATGATGTGTTTTCATCATATCATCCACAGACTTTTCTATTTCCCTCCCACTTGTGAGTCCATTGTTCTTTGCAACAAGCCCTCCAATCAAAAAAAACTAAATAAACCTTTTTTGATATCTATAAAAACAACTCAAAGGGAGATCCTTTAAAGCAATACTATGTAACATTTCTACCTTAGAATAACAGCTTGAAAAAAATTGTGCGGCTAGAATGAGTTTTAATATTACGATTGGCCTGTCTCCTATGCCCTTCGGGGGTCTGAGTTGGAAAAACTGCGCTATGTAACTTTGCTGGAGCGGCCTGGGAGCTGAGCGGAAGTACTTCGACTTGCTTTCTGGCACACCTACCGCAAAAACAAATAGACCCCTCTCACGCTCCCAGGTACATTTGATTACTCTTACCTTCTCGGTCGGCATAGCTTGCACCTTCTGACTCCTGGCCGGTTCGTCAACAAACGTGAAACATGAAAGCGAAAGGGTGTTGTATTTACGACAGTGTAACTGTACATTACCTCCAAGCCTGTAGGGGGCGCTCCATAATGGGCTTTTTGAGAAGTTACATTGTATTGCTTTAAACTGCCCCCCGCCATTGCCTGTTTTTGGGAGGAGTCTTGGTTTCTACTGCACTCTCACCCTGGAATGGTTAGGGTTAAAAGTTAAAAGTCCATGTGGACAAGTGGTACGATGCTATATGAATTTAATTGAACTTGTGATATATGGCCTGAAGCTTCTACACTTTGATTTGAAGTGTTTATTGTCAGGAGATCAGAAAGGCTATAACGAAAGGTTTTAAGAGTTACCGAAAGAAATCAGTATAATTTCCATTATAAGGTGACATTTAACACAAAGATGTACTGTAATCACCAGCAATGATATGATGATATGAATAAAGGAGGGAAAATAACTTTCACTAATGCTCTGGTCTTTTGTGCTGATGCACTGCAGTTTGTCTTAAGTTTGACCTGCTTGAATGCAAAACTGAGAGAGCAAAAGAAACATGTGATTTACAGCTTGGGTTCTGGAAGTATAAATGTTTAACCCTAAATCTGTGGGCATATTCCTGCTGCACCAGAAGCAAAGTCTCCAATGATCAGTTCACTTGAGCTGATTTAGGGAGCATCACAGATGAAGTCAGATGTGAAAGAATTGTCAAACAAGTTCCAGTTGATCAAGATAAGAATAAAGGAAGAAAAAAAAATCACCCCTCAGAGGTAGGATTACAGTCCTCAGCAAAATGACATCAACACCAAAGACAAACATGGATTACTACGACGGTGCATAAAAAGCATACATCAACAGTGTATGTGCATGTGTAACTACTCTAACTGTCGAACAGGGAGTTCTGCACTGGAGGTTTAAACATCCTCATAAGCAAACAAAAATGTGACATTTCATCATGTTTTCAACATTGTTTAACTTCATTTTAGGTTTGTTAGGTTTTGTTATTCTGTAATTACGGCATCCTACTTGAACATTAGCATCAACAACTGCTCTACTTGTTGCTTCCAATTCCTAACTCTTCCTTTGCATTGCAGCAATGGATGGAAACATACACTGATTTAGATTTGTAGGAAGGAAATTCTCTTAAAATTTTGAGTGAAAACTTGACAAGAGTAAATCCCAGTATCACTGCAGAGCATATATCAGATATGTTTGTTCACTGCGCAAAATGTAGGTGAAAAACTTGCCAACCAAACCAAAGCAATTATGAGTGACAATGATTGAGTCAGATTAAGCTCAACATCAAGACTTTTGTTGTGTGTACAACAGTATGAAGGTCAACTCACGACACCCTGTGTGAAAATGTGCAGGATTGCCCCCATGTGTGAATGACAGATATCAGATATGGATATGGGTATCATGTATCATTAAAAAAATCTTTTAAAAGTTTTTCACACTCCATATATGTTAAACTATTGATTATAAATGCTTTGGCCCTGAGGCCTTCCTCAAAATGAGGACCGAAACATTGAAAATCTAATTTTTTTAATGTTTCTGGTGATCAGCGCCTCTTTATTACATAAATATTGTCATATTGTCATAAATATTCATCAAGCATTTGTACCCAATCGTTTCTCTTGAAAATCCATCAAAACATTTAGTTTCCTGTGATGACAGATCCTGGAATGAACGCTTGCCTCTACAGACATATCATGCGTGCCTTAAGAGGTGCACCTTCCCCTTAACAGCTGTGAGGTGATGGATCAAGAAAACTGCTGTCAGATTCAAAAGATAAATGTGTTTTGTACTATTTTATGGTAGTAGTTCACCTTTTGTGTCTTTTTTTTTTTAGGGGGGGGGGGGGGGGCATCCAATGAGACACTTCCACAGAAATACAAAAGGAGATGAGCATTTAACTTTGTCCAAACTCCCCCTGATGCCTGCATGTTATTCCCTTATGGCAGGACTCATCATCCTGAGACAAAGAAGGAGAAAAGGAGAAGATCTCTCTTTGTGTTGCTGACTGACTCGTAACTCGTATAACTAATACAGGCCTTGTTCACACCACTATGAATATTTTTCCCTGGGTTCGGAAAAAAATTAACTCCAGATTAGAACGCAAAACTTCCCACGATGCTAAAATAGTGATATCAGACCAATAGGTGGCGACAATTTCTACATTAACGACACGTTGAACTACAAGAGAGGAATATTCTGAGCGTGCCGAGTGAGCTGATTCTCCTTCAGTGAAAGCATCAGAGCCAAAACAGTAGTTTGTACAAATCTGATAGAAGGATGGGATTCCTTTGTTTTGACAGTTTTGACAAAATTACAGTACAGTATAGAGAATATAAAGCTTCGTCACACCATGCCGCATGCTGGGACATTAGCGCCATTTTGTGAGAAATGCTCTCTTATGCCTCGGTTTAAAACCATTGCTGCCTGATTAGATTTAGTTTTGTTTGGCTAAAAACAGTCAATTCTAGTGGATAAGAGAGGAGATGGAGTAACATAAAAGGAGAATGAAGATGGACTTTTCCAGGAATAAAACACATTTTGGAGGACAGTTACAGTCATAGTTGTACAGTTTCTGAGTCAGATCAGAGTTGTTATGTAGACTTAGGATGTAATAAACAATAAAGAGAGGATGATAAGAAACCTGCTCTGGCAGATATAACAGAGCAAGCAGTTCAGTTCTATCCCATCTTTTCTCACTGGCAGCGATGACAGATTTAATATTCAGCTCTAAAAAAATTTTTTTTAAATGTATCTAATCTTCCATTATAACTTGGAGAGCAGTAATGATGTAAGCAGTAACACAAAGTAACAATTATGTCAACACATGTCAGGAGGTGTTTTTTTTTTTTTAGTCAGACTACATCTTTATGATAATTAGTTTGTGGGAAAGTTTGTGTGAAGCTGCACATCCATGAGAGCAAGAAACGGGTCCTGCGTCCAAACAAAAGCACATTTTAGTTTCTTTTCTCTCTTTCTTGATTTGCAGATGTGAAAGAATTCCCTGAATGAATTATCTGCTAACGTAACTAATGTCCCTTTGTTGTACCTGCCCGTAAATGTTGGTCTTTATCAGTTTAATGAGAACCAAACTTCAAATTCTAAATCCCATTACGTTATTTTTATTATTTCACTGACTGCCAAAGCTTTGTGGTCTGTGTCTAAGTTGATCATTATTAAATATTACTGAAGCTCTGCAGCCGTTGCTACTCTTATGCCTGGTAAGACATGTTTTCTTTTCTTTATCAACCTCAATAAAATACATGTTGGATAAAATAGATTCAAATATTTAAGTTGTTTTAAGGCATTTCTTTTTCTTACCGCAAGATGCTCAGGTGGCCAGAAGACAAGACTTGATTGGATGGTAGAAAACGCTGCTTCCGATTGATGCTCACCTCAGATGGTGGTACCTGAGGACCCCCTAATGTCTGCTGCTGAGCCCCCAGGCTGAAGCCTGAGAACGTCCCAGGCTTTTTAGCAAATTTACACCTAACCTGAAAGGCACAGTCTAAAGCACAACTGCAAACTTAACCTCAAGTGAAAGCACCTGCTGGGGGTGTGTACAAAGTGCGACAGAGCGAGGACAAGTGACTGAGCGACTGTGTGCAAAGGAATTCCAGCACCATTGGCTGCAATTGATATTTATAGGGCAGCCTTGTTTACTCATGCTTACAACAGTGTGTGTGGGTGTGTGTATGTACGGAAGTCTCTTTCCAGATTACTTCAGACCTCAAACACTACTCATGACCTTTGGTGAAACAATTCAAAGTGATTCAGGATTAAATAGTCACGAAAAAAATTACTTTTCCATGTGTGATATGTGAATGGCTCTTCGAAGTGATGATAAGGAAGCACATTCAGTTCAATACAAAATTTGAGTCATTTATCTTTGCTAAAAGCACTTCCATTTTAATATTTTATGATATATAAAATGTTATATTATGCTTAAAAAAATCATTTGAGCTACCATTAAAGGTGTGAAAGAGCTGTTCAGGATCACATGGATTTAACTCTTCGTATTTATATACTGTATATTAAGTATACGTAGCCGTGACATCACCCATTGGTTTGTGAACTGCTGTTTTCAAGTTTTGAGGTCAGTATTTGGCCATTGCCATCTTTGAGCCACTGGTAACCATATTTGGATAAGAAGGTGGTGCTGAAGAATAATACTTGAAAACTACCTAAAAACTCAATTTCTGAGAATTAACATCTATTCAATTCTGGATTTTTTTTTCAAAATGACCACTGATCAGAAGGAGGCAAATGAGAGGATAATAAACTGTGGGAAGATGTCAGTAACTGAGAGAGAAATTGATGCTTATTGAATATGAGTCAGTTGGAGCCAGAGATATTTTGCGAGTGAGCAGCTGGCACTGGATTTTAAGCCACATTCTTGTTGACTTCATGTTCTGAGGTCCAGAAACTATGTCTGTTTTTCACAAACTGTCAAATAGTTAATAGGATATTGTCAGAGTGAAAAAGCAAACACAAGCCTCAAGGCTTCAAGGGTTTTTCTCCAAACCTTAGTTTTTTCCCCTTTCAAAAATATCACCAAATAAATGTATCTCACATTTGCAACAAATGAGATAGAAAAGTATAATTGATAAAAGAACAAATTTCTGGTGCACACTCAGACTCCATGGATGGTGAGATCCAGGCTAGCGCAGATCCAGCCTGGAGCAGACCCTGACAGAGTTATCTTGAGGCGAGCCTCTTAGGCCCTGTACATATGAACATGATTATTTATATTTTTTTGATTTTTCTATACATTTGCGCTTATCGTCCACATGGACTAGTAAAACCAAACGTTTTCGAAAACATCTTTCCGGGGTAGATATCCACTGACGTTTATATGTGGTCTGGATAAGGAGGATTTTTGGCTTATGTGCCGTTATATCCTTGGTCTGAGTCAGAATCAGAAAAATAACCTCCTTTGACATGGCAGCGGGAGATGTTAGCAAGATATTACCAGTGCTAACCTTGTTTACAGCACTGTTTTACTCTCCAAATCTGTTGAAGAATAGAAATGTCAGAATGCACTCTAGAGTTCACTGCTACATAATCCAACACAGAACCAGCCGCCAGGGTCCTCAGTTTTTGATGAGATGGGATAGGACCTCTAGTTGTTGGGAAGATCTTTGTGAATAAAGCAGTCGTAGTGAGCTGCTTTGCTTGCTCATCGAGGGGAATATAAATATGATGAGATCACTGGCTGGTGCTGTCAGAAAAATTGCACAATGAGCTAATTTAGCAGATAAAAGGAGATTATGCATGACCACAAATGCCTTTGGATGGGATTTAAAAGTGGATTAGACAATAGTAATACAAATAATACCATTTATACCCTGTGTATCTGAAGTTTGCTGAAACTGCAGAACTTGCGATGTTCTGGTTGTGTTTTGTATTTCTATATGGATAGAATTGTTTCGTAAATGGAAAAAAAAGTTCTCAGTCCTTTTGGGGTAGGTCAAGGTGGGATGGCAGTGAGTGCATGTGAGACAAGCAAGAGGGAAAGCAGCACTTTTTGAGAGGAGGAATGCAAGGGGTGAAAAATAAGTATATTAAAAAGGGGGAGCTTGAAAAGACCAAACTCATTGCTGAACTATAGTCTTAGTTGATTCGATCCAAAATTATGCAAATTTTATTACCTTCCTTTGAAGTTAAAGGGGAACTCCGGGGCATTTGAAGCGCAATCCCATTGCTAGAGGTTGTCAAATACTGACAGTAGGACACAGACTGGTGCAAATCGGCGCTCCCTGTGCGGCGATTGCGTTGTTTGCGCAGCCTGTCATGCTAGCCAAATACGTGGTGGCCAAGGTGCAAGAGCTAAACCTTCCACATAAAACAACAACTTGCACACTGCAGAAACGTCACACCACTTTATAAACCATCCGACAATAAAGTCACAAGCCTTACAATACATGCCCAGTAATATTGTTGTAATGTTTTAAATACTTGAACGCAGTTTTTCTAGAGAAGATAATTGTTTTGTATATGGGATTATCGTCCATTGACTCTTTTGGGCTTTCACATGCGCGAGCATACCAACAACCGGTAAGTGACACGCTGTTTATAAAGTTGTTTTGTAACGTCCCCATGCCAGTAATGTGAGAACCATGCATATGGTTTTGGTGGTAAGGCTTGTGACTTTATTGTCGGATGGTTTATAAAGTGGTGTGACGTTTCTGCAGTGTGCAAGTTGTTGTTTTACGTGGAAGGTTTAGAATTTGCCCCTTGGCCACCACGTATTTGGCTAGCATGACAGGCTGCGCAAACAGCGCAATCGCCGCACAGGGAGCGCCGATTTGCACCGGTCTGTGTCCTACTGTCAGTATTTGACAACCTCTAGCAATGGGATTGCGCTTCAAATGCCCCGGAGTTCCCCTTTAACATAGACTAGAATTGACAGAACGCCCCAAAACTGGTTTGACTTTGGTTACGAAATTAATTTAAATACCATACCAAAAATCCCCTTTTCTTTTAATGGCTCCTTTTATCCACTCTCAACTTATCCAATTCTACTGTTCAATGCAAAATCACTAACATAGCAATATGCCCTTAAATGAGAAGTTTTTTGTTTTTTTTTAAATCTGGACCTTATTTCTGGCGTAAAATCTACTCACCGATAACAGTTTGGTGAAAGTCGGCATCCTTCGGAAGATTTCTAGATCACTCAAGATCCGCGTATATCCATATAACGTGAGAGAACAGGGCATAGACAATACAGTCTCTAAATAAGGCATTATCTGTCTTTATTTCACCAATACTTTAAGCCGAATGAATGAATGAACGCATACTATTGCACTGTTAGCTCAGAGCTGCCGTGTTGTTGTTATTGTGGGCTATTGGGGGGCTTATGGGGGCTTTCTAAACACGCATCTAGTGGGATGACTTCATCGTCGCTGCAGCAGATGTGTGGCATCTCTCTCTCTCCTTTTTCATTAATCAATTCAGTAATTTTCCTTTCCACACAGACGATCCAGGATGTTCTCTTTCAGCCTGCATAGTTGAGTCAGTCAGAATAAGTCAAAACACCTGAATGGGTATGCTAGACTTTTGTAACTGATGAGGATCCCAGCTACCACGTATGCCAAAATGCCCTTTTAAATGTATGAAAGTAAAGCCTGGTTTATAGTCGGTAACGCAAGACGCAACGCAAGACGCAAGACGCAACGCAAGCCCTTGCGCGGTTGCAAGCCCCCCCTTGCGTGCTTGCGTGTGTCACCTCAATTTTCTAAACTTCACGCAAGACGCAAGTTCAAGCCACTGGCTGTGGTCGAAACCGCCTACTACTTGATCGATCTGACAGTATGCAGAGCGTTTACACACAGTGCACTTCACTCCTGCCCGAGCCGAAATCAGCCAGCCTGAAAAGCTGATTTCCCTTAAGCTATAGGCTAAACTCTGTAAATATATAACTTTAGCAACATTTGAAACATTTTCAGGCGAGAAAGTAGTCGTTTAGACCCCCAAGGTGTTGAAAATCTGACAAAATACCGGCTATTTACAAGAAGAAGAAGAAGCATGAATCCAGTCGAAGAGATCTATGGAAGAGAGACTTGCTGAAGAGGTCCTGGCGGTGAATTTCCTTTCATCGTAGTAGGCTTGTCATTGAAAAAACCCGCTACTCCACCTACTGTCCTGGCGGTGAATCGCCACGCAGCACACGCAACCGCCGACAAAGCAAAATGAAGTATAAACGTCTCGAGCCATTAACATACGCGCAAGACGCAAGCGCAAGGGCAGTTATAAGAAGTATAACTCAGCCTTAAAGTGAAAACAAGTTGAACTGTACAAATACATAAAAATTTAAGTTGTAAATGTGCCACTGGATTTACTTTATTGCCAATATTTATCTTTTGTATTAGTGTGAACACACCTTCTATAGAAACTGTAATTAGCTGGATTTCAGCTGTTTTGGAGCACTCCAACATAATAGAGTTAGTGATCTTTTTTTTTATTAAATGTGCATGGAAACATCCATCTTTGCATTTGATATGTAAAAAGCTACATTGTATTCCCCAAAGACCCACTAAATACTTCCTTTAGTGAATGTAGCTACATGGCTGTTTGTAGCTTGTGCTTGCACACATTTTACTGTGCAATTTAGTGAATCGTTGACTGCTATCAAATGTGTGTATGTATGTATGTCTCATTTTGATCAGATCTTCTGGTTTTGTTAAGTCTTGCTTTTCTTCCTACACACTTGGATTGAGTCAGCTAATCATCACACCTGCTCTTTGTTTGTTACTTGGTCCTCATGTACGAAACCTTCTAGGTTTCCTTTGCTCATTTGATGGATTCTTGTTGTAGTTAGTCCTGTGGTTTTCTTAGTGTCATGTTTGATTTACTTCTGAATTTTCTGCATCAGTGATACTTTAACTTTTATATAATTTTTGTTTTGTTGTTGTTCATCGTTCTATTCTCTTCATTCTGCATTTGGGTTCTCCATCTTCACCATGTCTAATGATACTTTTGTTCTTTGGATTTATTGTTGAATATTCAAATTGACTTTTCAGGCCACATTGCATTTCTTATACATGAAAAAAGGGGGGAAAAATATGAATCTGGGCATCTTGAGGTGCATTTTCTTTATGGTAAAAAATACTTTCCATATTAGATGTTGTATTAAGTACACACATGGGCCTCAGGGCACGTAACATATCATTTAACTTTAACATGACAGAGTTACAGTTCATCACATATTACTAGGAAATGACAGGCTTTTTGCTTCGCTTAAAGTGGTTACTGAGTTCAAGGTTACTGAGGTCAAGTGTATGTGTTACAGTTGCATGGGTGATTTCATCACAAACAAGGAGCAACTGCAGGAAGCAGTCACATTAGATCATTATCACTTTCAAGTACTTCAGAATGTTTACTTTCACTTGGAGGGAAACCATATCACAAGCACTACACCACTTCCTTCATGACTATTAACCTCTTTATTTACAGGATTATTGGGCGAGAGGCAGGGTACACCCTGGACAAATCACCAGTCCATCACAGGGCCACATAGAGACAAACAACCATCCATGCTCACACTCACTCCTATGGTCAATTTAGAGTCATGCAAAAACTACTGACTTTTGGGTCACACAGAAATGATTGACATTATCAACCAAAAATGACAGCCTTATTTCCTTATACACCCTTCATTTCCTTTTAACTGACAGATGGATATTTGACCCCAGGAGCAAACAGTTCCTCTTTTTTTTTTTTTTTCAACAGTTGTGTTCATTTTCTTGTGGGGTTGGTTGTTTAACATACAATTGAAAGCTATTTGGCTAAGTCTGAACAAATAAATACCTAGTTATGGTTGGGAAACAAGATACATAGGGGGAAAAAAAGCTTTGAGCAGGTGGCTGGTGTTATATATCAGTGCAGTCCCCTATTATTATATGTTATAGGATAGCATATAATAATAGGTATATATTTGTTTGAAATGTATGCTTGTTTGCATGTATTTTTGGTTTCCAGAAATGTACTGATGATGGAAACTTAGTTACTTTTAGACTGGGCAGGAACAATGTGTTTCTGTCAAAGCACAGAAATGTCTACAAAAAAACAGGAAAAACGGTGGTCACACACAGCTGTAAAGTATACTAAGTCTACTGTATATCTAAATTTGCTTTCCATTCAACATGTACCACATCTAATAGCACTCAACAAATCCAAAAGCCTCTTGTGTGTTTTCAGTTTAATGAAGCCTCTCAGCTGCTGATGTTGGTGGACACACTAAATCAAACTGAGCCAAAATAAATAAAAATTTACAACATGCACAAAAAGAAATTCACCCTCAATCACAAGTAAATGTATAATAATGTTTTTCTGTCATATAAAGAAAAAGAAATATAGATTTCTTAAATGTGTTAAATGTCTATTTGCTTATGGTTGTAACCACATCCATTTCTTCAACCAAATTTGCATGGCAGTTTCTTCAAATTACATTTGACCTTTTCCTTGGCTCTGGAACAACATTTTCATGGTTGAACAGCAGTCAGAAAAAAGACTATCAGGATGGATGCCAAATACAAAGCAAACCCAGAAAATGTTCCACAGTGATCTTAAAATGAGTAATAGTTGTACAGGTGTCCGTACTGTAAACAAGCATCAATGACCCATCGAGTAGTCTTAGCAATGTCAATAACACTGTTTAGTTCAACTCAGTGTAATCTTTGAGTATCTAGTTATAATATTTCATTGTGATCATGATAACTCTTCCAACGGTAAGGGGAAGCTGGTTATGTGATTAGAAAAATCTGAACTAACAACTCATTTTAAAGCCTGTCTGTGGCATCACATGAGGCACATTTCACAGGAAAAAATACATGCTTTACACTGAATGATGTCAATTTAATTCAGTTTCATGCATTTGAACCTAAATCATGCAGCATTATTTGATGACTTCCTCTGGAAAACACAGAGATAAGTTTTGACAGTGACAGAGTGAGAAGCACCTATAACATTGCTCTCCAAACTCCGGAGAGTTTGGCCAGACGGCATACCAAAGCATGACAGAGCTTGGTCTGCAGTTGGTGCGGCAAGAGCATGCCTGATCCTGCAAATGTTGATTTGAGATCAAGAGATGAAATGCCATGTAATGGTTGAATTGTAGAGGTGATAAAGCTTGTGATGAAGAAGGACAGACATGGGACCCAGTGGTGGAAGAGATGATGGGTTATCTTTAAAGTTTTGTCACACAGCTTTTGCTATCGAAGTGAGCAAATAGATGATCCTTTTTTTTTTTAAATATTTTTTGGGGCTTTTTATGCCTTTAATGATAGGACAGTTGGAGAGAGACAGGAAGCAGAGAGAGGGGAAAGACACACAGCAAAGGGCTGCTTGGTGCGGGACTTGAACTGGGGCCAGCTGCAGCGAGGACTGTAGCCTCTGTACATGGGGCGGCTGCTTAACCCACTACACCACCGACCACCCCAAATATATAATCCTAAAGGAAACAAAGTGACTCACTCAGTGCATGTACAGTTAAGTGGAGCAACACCTACGCCTGAGTTAATTGGACAGCTCTTCTTTGTTCCAGTATAACTGCATGGGATACCTAATCCACTAAATATCGAGGTTGTCGACAAACTACAGAAGAAAGAAGTGACAGATGTAAAAAGCCAAAGTGACAGCAACATCAGGAAGAAGGAACACGAGAAGCTTAAAAAAGGGCTAAACAAAGAAGTTGGAAAGATATGGGATGTGAAGGCAACAGTGGTGCCAGTAGTAATCTGAGCACCCAAATTGTCATTGTCGTTTGTGTTGCCTGTGTCAATGTTAATCATTTGTTCAGTCTAATGTTACTTAGTCAGTTGATATTTTCCTCTGCAGACCAACCGCACATCAGTAGAACAACTGGACAAATGCAAATTTGACCTCTGTTGAGAACGTATTTAAAGTTTCATCCTTAAATAATCCCACTTTGTTTCGTCCAAAATGTGAACTAATCTTTAACTACTGGATCTCACTTTGAATGCCACCAAGCAAAGGACTGTGTCAGCAAAACCAATGGAGAACAATTAAAGCAATGTGTGGTGTGATGAGGATTTTGAACACAGATAGCCAAGTCTTCCAATCAAGACGGAAAATAGCAGTTTTCATTGCACCAGATCCGAGGATGTGGTTAAGTAAATTACTGAAATAACCCTCTGTCCTCCACAAGTTCGACATTTCTTTGCATGCAGGTTGTGCCTTCCTCAAAACAACAAAAATGGGGTAGTCTAACATTTAACAGCTTATTCAATTTTCAATTCAGTTTATTTATATAGTACCAAATGTCATCTCAAGGCACCAATTCAAGCCAATTAGAGTCCAATTCATTGTAATCAAATCCAATTAATTAAATTCAAAATTAGTCCAATTCATTCATACAAAGCCAATTAAAAAAACAATTTCCCAGCTAAGGAAATCAATATATTGCACCAAAACTTCTCTTCAGTCTAATCTCCCGTCCTGAGCGTGCATGAGGAAACTGTGAAGAGAAACAACTTCTTTATGCTGGGCTTTGAGAGGACAGAAAAGAGGGGAAAACAAACACCATAACACCATTCAACGGATACCTGCTGAGACAGGGAAACACCAGTTAATGACAACAATAATTTAATATTTACAATTAAATAATTACAATGCCAAATGTACATCATATCATATAGGGACATAAAAGAGGGGAAAAGAGAGTAAAGTGATGAAAGGGGTATCATGGGAAGCCCCCCAGCAGTCTAGGCCTATAGCAGCTTAACTATGGGAAACTTCAGGGTCATCTGAGCCATCCCTAATTATAAGCTTTATAAAAAAGGAAAGTTTTAAGCCTGGTCTTAAAAGTGGAAAGGGTGTCTGCTTCCCGGACATTTACTGGCAGTTTATTCCACAAGAGAGGGGCCTGATAACTGAAGGCTCTGCCTCCCATTCTACTTTTAGAAACTCTAGGAACCACACGTAAACCTGCAGTCTGAGAGCAAAGCGCTCTGTTTGGAAAATATATAACAATGAGATCTTTAAGATATAATGGAGCTTGGTCATTACTGGCTTATATAAACAAACACTTAAAAGATTAATGTATTTTGACCCTCTTAATGTGTCGTGCATACATGTCACGCCTCCAAAGAAATGGTGGCCATGTTAACGATTAAAACAATGTACATGCATGAAGTTCAAGACTTGTATTATCTCATTAAACCAACCTCAACCACCACTTGTTGTCCGTCTGACTGATCCAATCTATCATTGTCCCCTTTGGTAGCCAGAGCTAAAAAAAAAAAAAGACTGTGACCTCATAAAACACTTTTTTGACTTAGGGTAGAAACATTTTTTATTACTGTGACCTCATAATATTCTGCAAAGACGCCATTACTCATGAGCAGATGGAGAAATGGATGTCAACTGTAACATATATTTCATGTTGGAGGTGGATGGGCATGTTCTCAATTTTTGCGTCGAAAACACAAGCGGGAGTCACTTTCTGAATGCAAAATCTTTTGAACAGCACGGATCAACATTGTTTCTGTCTACCTGATTAAATTGGACTCACTAATTACTCTTTAGTCCTATTTTGTTCTCCAACAACTTCTATGGGAAATGTTGGCTTTTAAGCAGCCATATGCAAGAATGAGAACTTTGATCCCAAACTGTAAAGTTGGTTGTTGAAAAACTAAAATAAATGAGTTAATAGATTATATTACTTATACATGGAGACTGTAACTACTTTTGTGGAGTTGGTTTTTTTTTGCAATGAGCAACTCCTCTCATATTGTGCTTTTGTACATTGTTTTTTTTTGTGATCAAATTTTTATTGTATTTTTTATGTCAAACAAAACAAAAACAAAAACAAAAACAAATACACAACACATGAAACGACAATGGACGACAATCAACATCCATACCAGCACCCCCCCACCCCCCACACACACACACAGGTCTCCTTCCCAGCTCACTCAGGTCTCATTCCCAGCTCACTCACCCGGTCCTAATAGAAAACACAAAGAAAAAAGTTTATCAAAAAAAAAAAAGAAAAAAAAAAAAAGAAACTGCTCAGAATAGTTGATGTGTAGATGCTAGAAGTAGAAGAGGATAAGAAAGTGAAAAAGAAAGCAACAGGACATCATCCCAAGCCATCAATCCAATAATCTATCAATAAAAAAGGACCACAAGTTAATATTCTTGCTCTGAGCACCGTGCATACTGGCCACAGATTTCTCAAGTTTAGCCAGATCTATAACTGTATTAATCCATTGTTGTTGTGACAAAGCATGGGGAGTTTTCCATCTTTGTGCGATTATTTTTTTAGCGGCAGTTAGGGCTACCAAACACCAGCATTGATGCATCAAGGAAAGGTCTAGCTCAGTAAAATCGTTCAGTAGCAAAATCCTTGGAGAGCAAGGGATGGTACTGTCAAGAATAGAGGAGATCTTTATAGAAACCATTTCCCAAAATGTTTTTACCCCGGGGCAGTCCCAGACCATATGTAGAAATGTTCCTGTAGCTCCTAAAGAGCACAGCTCGCATGTCGGTGATGATTTTCTTTTCATGTAAAATAATTTAAGAGGAGTAGTATAAAGTCTGTGAATAAAGTTATAATGAATCATCTGATGGTTAGGGTTACGTGATGATAAAACTATCTTTGGCCATACTGTTGTCCAGTTGATTGTGGAAGGTCCAATTGAAAGATCATGGCTCCAAAGTCTATCAACTTGTATAGGCTTTACCACACCTTCAGCAATGTGAGTATATAGATTGGAAACCAAACCTTTGGTGGATAAACAAATCTTTTGTATGGGGTGACACTCCAGTTTTTCTCCCCAGGGGACCCCGTATGCACGAAGAGCACTACAAATTTGTAGGTAAAAGAAAAAAGAAGTACCAGGTAAATTGTAGTGGGATTTTAAGTCTTGAAAAGATCTTAATGTATTATTGGATGTAATGTCGGAGAGGGTATTAATCCCTTTATCACTCCACTGAGGAAAAGAAATTGGGTGTTTCCCCAAATAGAGATCAAAGTTATTGAATAAAGGGAGGTGAGAGTGATATTTCAGGTGGGTTTTGGAATAGCATTCTACAATTCTCCAGGTGGCAACAAGGTGTGAGACAAGGGAGCCAAACTTGGATTTACACATTTTAAGAGGAATATTGGAATGGATTAAATCCTCAAGCCTATGTGGTTTGACCAAGTTTTCCTCCAAAGGTCGCCAGGCCACTTGTGCTCCCTTATTAAACCAGGTGCTGAGAGGTCGAAGAGTTGAAGCCCAGAAATAGTGCTCAAAGTTTTTGTACATTGTCATCATGCAAATGCATTTTAGCACAACATCAGAGGTACCTAACTTTCGTAATTTCTGTTACACTTATGAGTCATCTCTATTCAAATGTATCACAACAATCCAACACTTAGAAGGAATAAAGAGTTTAACTGACATTTTCAAAGTGATAAATATCGCTTATAAAGCAGTGTTTTATTACTATTGCTGCTTTAGACTGTCACTGTTTATTATCCTCATGAGCTCTTGATGCTCTGAGGCGTCCTGTCACTAAACTTTTGGCTCACTTTGTTTCTCTTTTACGATACCTGCAGAGCTCCCCACCCAGACAAATAAAATCCCTAATCTAATCATCCTGATGCTTACGAGCAGAATATCCTCTATTAACCAGATGGTGCTTAAAAATACACGATTGCTTCCTGTCTCCAACTCTGACTGTATAGTTTCTTGTCATATATTGCACGAAAAACAGCTAAAACAGCATCATGTTTTAAACACTTACTATATCAAAAAGCTGATACTGTGGAGCAAAATCACATGTCACTGCTCTGTCATGATGCATATTGTAAGCATTTAGCATGGCAGTGGGTGGTGTGAGTGGTGTGTGTGTGTGTGTTTGCCTGGGGGAAAGACTATTTTTAGATTTAACTTCTCTCAGAGACTTGTAGAAACAAACTAAGCTGTAAGTTCACATCAAAAACATATTTCCATCGATGTAAAATGTTTCAAATTTATCTTAGTAAATTTTTCAAACACAAGCTGTAACCTAGTTGCAAGTATTTGTTAATATGAAGTAAAGGCATTCTGCAGTATGAGTTAAAGTGTATATTTTTCAACTAAGACACTGTCTGGAACACCTGTGTTTTTTCAATTCCTTTACTTGAACCCTCCTGAAGCCCTTACACTACAGATCTGTTTGACTTGACAGAAATGATGGGCAGTTATCAAACAAAGCTATTGACTCAAGTGCTATGAGAGATGGAAGATATGATAGGAGGTTTGCACAGTTCATGCTGGGACAAAAGTCAATATTTGCCTTCAGTTACCCTGTCACTCTGTCTGCACAAGCCACATTCAAATATGTCCCTCAGCACACCCGCAGGCACACACACGGTCTTAAAAAAAACTCTGATACAGTGTACCTGTTTTACTGTAAGGCCATCTGCCTCCCGCAGTTTGATAGTTATCTACTGTTATAACTACAAGGCTGAAGCATGATCCAAGTTAGGTTTACTGGAATAAAAGACACCAACTATTTTTAATCAAAAAGCTGAAAGATACAGTGAACACTGAAGGATTTCATGAAAATGACTATGAGCAATAAAAGACAGAAGCTTTCTTTCGACTACATGTGAAACATGATCTCTGGAAATTTAACTGGAGAGCTATCATGAGTTAACACTAAACAAACTGATTCATTTTAATATTTGCACAAGCTATAACCTCATTGCTATCACTTCTGTGGAAATTATTGTTTTTCTTCTGAATTGTATCAGCCTGACAAACGTAGAATATGATACTGTTTGGACCAAACATCAGCAAATAATGAAAATCCTGTCTGTACATCTAGCTATCCAAAACCAAGCTCAAGATGTAATTTATTTATCTTTTCTTTTGTGCATCTATACATGGATTATTATGTATCAGGCTATTAATGATCTTCAGTCTGTATTTTTGTTGGGTAATGTGTTTTATTTTATCACTGAATGAAGATTTAGCTCATGATTAAGAGCAGATTAACGTTACAGAGATGTCTAAGCTTGTCTGTCAGTGAACTGTTTCATCCATAGAGAAAGATCCCTACTTATCATCTTTAGTGCCACCATTAAGTTTCACTCATGGCTCTAAGTAAAATGCCATGAAGTAACTAATGCAATTACCATAAACTGTACCTCTGGATCTGAAAAGGGGAGCCAATCAGAAGTGCCTTAAAGCTGTGGTTTGTCTAATGGCCAGCGGGGGGGGGCTGCTCTTGTGGTTGCAAAAGAGGTCAGTTTGTATTTAAATTTATGAGAAAATTACCCAACTTCTAACTTCACAGAAAGTCACAGAAAACAAACGTGTTATAGGTCTCATTTACAAGTTTGAATTTGCAAATTATGGCCCCATAATAACTGAAGTTACCGTCATACCAGTCGTGTGTGGATGCTTTAAAATGAGCTTGCATGAACAGCGTTCATAGTTTCTGGTAATTATCAACAGAGCAAGGCTGTTTTTAACTTCTGAACGTGAAGTAAGCACAGCTCTCTCTCACCGTATTGAATGGCGCACTTGCTGACAGTGAATGTGATTGATGAATTTTATCTGCACACGCCCTGTGGATGCACGCACAAGTAACCCATGCGAGTTGGCAGACGATGAGACGGTCTATGGATTTTATAAGCATTTATTTGGCCGGGACAGACCTGCGGGCGACATTTCAGTTACCAACTTCTCCTCATCCGTCTTTTTTTTTACTCTTTCTTACCCCTTAGCCATAGTAAACAGCACTGTTCTTGCACATATTTTTCTTTGTAACATTTATAATAAAACATTCTCAAAGTAAAGTACAAAAATATAACTTTTTCGACACAAAAACATGGGGTGTGTATTACATGAATATCAGTAGTGCGCCATCCTGTGGCTAAAACAAAACACGCAGTATTTGCTACGTTTAAAACTTTTCAAAAGGAAAATACAAAAAAAAGTCACAAACCTGCGAGCGACATTTCAGTTATCAACTTGTCGTCATCAGTCTTTTTTTTTACTCCATCTCACCCTAAACATACAGAATGACACTCATTACGCACACACACACGCAGAGACCCACAGTCTCTGTAAGTAACGTTAGCTCTAAACGAGGCAGAGTCACTGCCAAATGGCGCCAAATTTAGGAACAGGGAACAGTTTATAAAACTTATTTAGCACGGAAAGAACCCACTGAAAACAGCTAATAAACATGTTTACATTCTCCATATACATTTATCTCCACACATTTTACAGTTTAAACCGTCATTTACACTGAAAACAATAAAATACGTTGGAGAGCCTTTTTAGCCCAACTTACCCTTAGCCATTAGCCTGGGAATTCCCATGCTGCTTTGCAGCGATTTCATTCACACTGCAAAGGCAGCCTGGAAACCACCGCCCTTATTTTTGCCTGAGTTAGGGAACCAATCACAGAACGGGGGGGGCAGCAAGACGATGACAACGTCTATGCGCGACACCGAAGCTTTTAGAGTGTTAATCCAACATGGCAGCGGACACAACGTTACCGTTCGATGCAGCCTTAGAAAGTGTTTCAAGTAGCTTAAAACGCAAGTTTACTTTTAAAAAAGAGCAACGTTTGGCATTGAAAGATTTCATTGCCAAGAAGGACGCGCAAAGCAGCATGGGAAGAACCAGACGCCATTTGATAGACATTCGTAGCGCCCAGTAAACGGCTCTAGGCATTCGTAAACCACGCCTCAAATACGAGAAAATGCACACCTAGTTCCCAGACCACCATCTCATCGAGATGTGGACGGTCAGCCAGGCTACTTAGACATAGTAAACAGCACTGTTAGGGGAAGAAGGGCGGGGCTACAGACGTCTGGAGAACTACGGGAGCTCAGGAGGAGCAAAAAGAAAGCAAAGCCCAGGCAAAATGCTCTTTTGCAGGTAGAATGAAAATAAAACTGTTTTCTTGAGATAAAATTCACAAACTAAAATCAAATAAAAAATAAATAATAATGTGTTCATTTTTAACTCTGTTACACCCACACAAAGTATTTTCTTTTTCTACTCTAAGAAGTGAAAGGACCACAAAATCATCCTCACTGCATTTTGCCTCATACAGCAAATTACGGATTGATTGATAAAATGCATCTGATTAACTGTACAAACTTTCTGTGTGTAACGATTTTTTTGTCGGACGACCGATTTAAAAAAAGCTCATCTGAAACGTACAGGCTTGGTGTGCAAAGGTCTAGAGGAACTTTTGTCGAGGCATTGGCGCAGACAGATGAGCGTTCATCGATTCTGTCTTCATCTGTGTCCTGCACTGCCACTAAGTATCATTTTATCTGATGACACCATCCCGTACCACAGCTGCGGCTCTCATTTCTTTGTTTTATCACATTTAGTGCTGCTAGATCTTTTCAAGTTGTACTTTTTTCACTCGCTAATGAAGTTACTTTATGTTGGTTTGATGTGAAATTTGAGAGTGAAGCATTTATCACTGGACTTCTGCTGGCTAATATTCTTTAACTAGTGTACAAAAAAGATCAAATAAAGTAGGCTCTGCACAAAAAAAACATTTGTTTTTTAAAAATCACAGATGGATTTTGAGTATCTTTAGATAAATGTAATGCAGAGTCATTCATGTAGCTGCTCAGTTGGCCATGGGTTCCATTTTACATGGAACATAACACCATGTTCCATTTAAGTAGAAGAACTCAGTGGAGGTCATAAAAAAGTGAAAATTGAACATGAACTAGTTCGTGTGGGGACTGAGATTGTAGTTAAGAGTTTCAAATGGAGAACTTTGAACATGAACTTGTTAAGTTTTAATCTATGTGAACTGAACTTTTAATCCATGCTTGTGAACTTGAACAACACTGCTTGTAATCCAGCTTCAAGAATGCCAAAAAAATGAGTCAAGACTAGCCAGCTATTGAGCTTGAACATGTCAGGTAAACCTCAGCATATTAACATGGCAGCTAATTGTTCGCATGTTTGTGTGCAGACGTTAGTCTTCTGCTTAAATCACTCAAGATGTATTTGTTGGAACTCAGAAAGCATCCTAAAGAGATTTATGAAATGTAATGCAGCCATTATTTGCTATGCTGTATCTATACTTGTAAATGGCTAGATATGCCTCTGCATTATCCAAGGGAAGGACATCTTTTGGACAAAATAAAAACTTCAAATTAACCTTGACACGAAAGCTGAGTGAGGACTTACCTGCAATTGTTTATTTTAGTGCTGTTATCTTGAGATAAGTAGTTGATTATTATGTTATTGAGATATCAAAGCTCATTTTTTGCATGACAACACGTTCATTTATCTCATTCTCTTGGGAAATTGGCCTTTTGTTTTCTCAAGGTTATGGCATATAGTAAACCTGAAACGGATTCTCTAGATCACTATATGATTGTGGTGAGCTCCTGTGCCAACACCTAATTTCTTTGTTTATTATTGCTGTCATGACAGTTGGGTTGGATCCATAACATTAAATCAAGGCATGCTTGGTCAATCCTTTTTGTTGCACTGAGCACTGAACTGCACTGAAAAACCTGTTATACTTCAGTCAGCAGATGTCCTGCAAGCGATCCCACTGTTTGCAGTGACAGGAAAACGAACTTTACTTGGCCAAGCTAACAGTATGTATAGACCAGCTCTGTGCTCTTCGGTTGATAAGAAAATTCAATCATTATCTTGGGATCATTTTTTTTTTTTTTTTTAAGTTTCAAGCATGTCTTCTCTCTCCTTCCGTTTTTCCATTCCAGGAGGAGACAATACAACAGGAGTACACATAAAATCAAAATTGACTGGAACAGTAAAAAACAGATCGTTAGCAGCCCTAACGCAGTTCTTTGAGGCTCAGTGGTTGGGAATTCACAGTCTTGACTCACCAACCTCCTGAGTAAAAACTAAAAGTGCAGATTTTGATTCTGATTTATTTTTTTAATTCACTACTTTTTAAATCCTCTACAGGCAAATTATATTTCTGCGGTATGAATTACTGTTAAACATATGTTAATGTTGTCGATAGATAACAAAGTAGAATAAAATAGAAATCATCCAACAAACATTCAGAAAACTGAAGTGCCACAGAGAGAAGAGTTTTTGAAATCTTTAGAGATTGCCATGAATGGATTAGGGTGTTGTTTTTGTTCCTGCAGCTCGGTCTTGTGGTTATTGTCAAATTTTAAAAAAAGACATACGTTTTCATCACATTGGGTATTATGGAGACTAAATATAGTTGAGCAGACATGTCGTGCTGTGCATCTTCTGATTGGCTACTTAGTCTAAACTGCTGCATGTTTTTTTTCTTTTTTTCTTTTCATTGGTTGCACAACTTCATCGAAAACTGCATTTTTACAATTACGTCATGGTGTCTGAGCCTCATGTAATACCTAAAGTAACAAAAGAAGTCTATTACAGAAAATCTAAATATGTTACATGGCTTCTTCAAAAAAGACAACTTAGTCATTGTTTCAGTGTTAATTTAATCATAAAAATGCTGAATTATAGATACAGAAAAAAAAAGCTTTAATTTGACAATTTCTCTTCAGATAAATGTGCTATCTTAGGACTATGTAAACTTTCATCTCATCCACTCATCATGCCACCCGTCTCATGTCCATACATAGTCACAAACTATAAAACTTAAGAATGAATCCAGCAATATTTAGACTTCCTCAACATGTCTCTCTCACACGACCAACTATCACACAAGAAGGAAGCACACACACACACACACACACACACACACACACACACAAAACCTGTTGAGACTAAAAGAGGCATTAAAGAACAGTGTATACTGTTTGGGAGGACTCTCAGATGACTCTCGGTACAAAAACAACAGAGCTGCAACACAAAGTGCTGGTGAATTTTACAAATTAGCACGCACTGTGACGGCGGCAACAAACTCATGTAATGGATGACATTCAAATGTTACGTATGATCATTTGGGGAGTTTCGTCAATTTTAAGACATGACAATCGATCGTGTTTGAATATCTCCTCAGAAAAAAAAAATGATACAACTAATGTGGAGTTCTATCAACAATTTTTTTTTGGTCCTTTTTATTTTTAAGCCAAAAATACATGAATATAACAGACATAATGAACATAGCAAGGCTGAAAGAAAACTTCAGGTGTAATAGCAGACAATCTCATTCATGTGATCAAAATAACAGGAACATTTATCTTCATCTTTAACATCAGACAGCTTCATGTTGAAAAGTTGCAACCAACCAATTCAACAGATTTTTTTTTATTTTTTTGAAAATGCTGGTGTCACAATTCACAAAAAGCCAAAAATCGCTTCTTTTTTTCCTTTTCAGAGGTGGTCGACCGCATAGTGCAAATGGTCAACAAAACAGCAGTGCTAATGATGCTGATGCAAACAGTTAAATCTCATACTTTAACGATCCTGCCAGGCCCAAACCACAACTTATCACCTATTTTCTTTTTTTTTTCTTCTTCTTTTAAACATAGGTACTCAGCCTGTCAAGTTTGAGTTGGTCATCTGATTTTTAGCACCACCTACTGGCTGCATGTGGGACATTTTGAATCTGCAGTGCACAAATAGACAGCAAATAAATAACATCAGGGTACTTGTTGATTGGGTTCAGTTCCAAACGGTGCATAATCACTCAAAAATACTTCTGAGGTACACGTCTATTAAAGTCATCCTTTACCCAAGTAGTATACACCATTTCATGTCAGTTAAATCAAAGTGAAATAATTAACATACATGCCCACATAACAGGCATGCACGCACAGACATATTTATATTTAATACACATACTGTAGACATGGACTCAGAAACTACATTCACTCACCACGCAAAATAGATTTAGATGGCTTTTTCAACCCCTCATCATACCTCACTTGCTCAAACTCACTTGCATCCTTTCTAAGCTTCAGCACCTATTTAAAGAGAAAACCCACCCTAAAAAACTCATCTTGTCCCACGCAGTCTGAATCAGGCCCCTGCAGACTGTTGCTCTGGGACAGCACTGATTAGTGTCTTGGCTCTCTGAATTTTATCTTTGGAAGAAATGGGGTTCCTGCACAAACATTTGAAATATTCTCTTTGCAAAGCTTACCCTGGACATAAGAAACTCTGAAACTCATGGACTGGAATGGTGGAATGCTTAGTGTTGGTTTTTGACTAAGTTTTAGTGTTGCATCTGGAGGTTTTATGTTGTTTACTGTGTCTTTACACCTAAAAGCAGAAAAAAAAAAGAAAAGAAAAAATCTGATAAAAATCAAATCATAAATGCACAATTCTTTAATTCTTCTTTGTTTGGCAAAAGCAAACAGGTTAATATGTGTTTTCTGAACTGGCACAGCAACCTGGGTTCAAAGCCCACTCATGGGATTGTGGTACTTTGGCCACCCAAATGGCCCTAAATACACTGTTTTATGGGCTAGACGACCCACACTCTTGATCCTCAAAAGAAACAGGGGCAACTTTTGCCTGAAAAACAAATGGGTAGAATCAATGAAGGAATAACTGCCCATTTTGAGTGTTGAAATGGACACCTACGCCAAAGTCAGTCATAAATTATGACAAAAGCCTGAATTAATGGACACATATTTTACATTCGACTTGGCCATATGATCCATTTTCCTCTTGCGGCATGTCCTACCAATGTTCGACTAAATAAAAAAAAAATTTATTTCATGACTTTTGCTGTAGAAAACGGGCCCTGTCAAAGATAGAACCCACACATTTTGATCAAGATGTGGATCACTTTGCTTTAAAACTGTGAAACAGGCCTTTGGTATTGGCTGAGAACGACATCTCCGAGTATCCCTGTAGTTTGTTGTCCGTGGAATGAAAAACTAAAAAGATGTGAAGCTGTGAATCTTTACCAACGCCAATCACCTGACCCACAAATGAAGGTGACATAAGGGCAAAGATCACTCCAACATGTTCAACCATGTTCTTTCATGACCACACAAGCCATGGAATCCATCTTTAAAGAATAGCCTAAAGCAAGTCAGATTTGTAGTCATGATGTAAGGCTGTCATGTGAAGGACTGACAAACATAACCACAATAAAAAAATAATCAAACTCTGGCCTAAAATCTATGACCATTGCTCATTTCTGAACTACTGCCAGTCATTTTCAAAATATTCCAGACCCGTGTAGGAACCCCAAAAAGAGAAAGTCCTCAGTTGCCCATGGGAATACCAAATTAGATGTAGATTGCTTAGGGTGATTTTCCCTTTAATTAGGTGTGTTTGACAGTGGAAATAAAAAATAGTCGTGTATCTGTCTTTACAGGTTTATAGCACTCTTAAATGAAGCATTCACACATGCGAATCCGGGTGTTGACCTCAGGTGCGTAGTTTCACCGTAGCAGATGCGACTCATCACCTTTCTGTCGTTTGTGTTTCTGTGGAAAGGACCATGGGGTTGTAATGAGTCAGTATAAAACAACTGTTCCATCCCCCTCCAACTCCTCTGCATTTAAGGACGCCCAGGGTGTTAAGCTCATCATTCACCATGGGAGTGAGGGGGGCTTTGTCATTCTAGCTCTGTCCAAATGGATAGGGACCATGAATACCCTGGAAAAAAATGAGAGAAAGGGTGTTACTTTTTCGTCTGAGGGTCTATTACAACACAAAACTCATGTGACGACCTCAAAGATGTGATATATGCTTAGGAGCCACTATACAGTCTGCTATTACCTCCAGTTTTAGGGCCATTACAAGGTCTTTAGCATTTATAAGGAAACCACTTAGTCAAAGTCGTTTTGAATAATTCCCTCTTATATGCAAGCTGGCTAACAAAGTCAAATGGCTCTCAACAGTCCTGTTCAGCCACCCACAGATAGCCTGTGAGTTCAAACTACGAACAAAGGTTCAGCCACAATGTGATACCTCTGTATAATCTAATAACAATGAATTTAATAGAGTAAGTGAGTCTCAAAGCTGACGAGCAGCTTCAATCAACAGAAACGAACTTCGTTTCATAAAGCTGTACGTTAATGTTTACGTGTTGTGGAAAATAAGCAACACGTTGAATGCCAGTAATACTTACAGAAGTAAAATAATTACACACTAGAAAACACAAGTGTGACTCATCAATAAACAAGAAGTGTTAAGTTGGATCATGACTTAGGTGGTAACTGGATATCAGCTGGTAGACTGTACAGTCAAAATGACTCCAACATAAAGATTGTGTAGTTCCTGTACTGAGAGATCTTTCAGTTACAAGAAAGTTTTATCACAACACTTTCCACTCTGAAAGTCTCCAAACATATGTCAGACTGCAAAGAAAGCTGGTTTGTACGGTGGCCGACAAGTGCAAACGCGCTGCAAACAGAAAAACAAATCCAACAGTAAAACGCTGCAAGAGAAAAATGCAGCAATCACAAAAACAACCGGAGCACACGCGCTGCAAACTCCAAAACACATGCAAGAGGAAAACGCGCTACAGAATCCAAAGTGCAGTGCGTTTGCCGTGTCGATCACGGTAGGTTTGAATTTCAACAAGGTTTCGCACAAAATTAAAGTGACAGCTGTACGCTGCACTGTGTGTGTGTGTGTGTGTGTGTGTGTGTGTGTGTGTGTGAACTCCCATCAGGACGTATCATTCTGCTCCTCTGCCAAAAATATCCAGTTATACACAAAATATATCGGTATTGCATTCAGCATTCAACACTTAAATTCAATAACTTTTAAAAGCTCAAAAGTTTGGGACAAACGATACCATTGAAGTGGCAATACATGCAACGCTTTTAGAGCAGCATTTTCTTTTTTAACATGGACATTAATAAGTTTGCCCATTTTTTATTTGTGTGACCTTTTGGGCTTCATAAGGGAGCACCAGAGAAGTTTGTGAACCTTAAAAGCAAGTACTTCTGACTCGTTTTGAAGAACACTGACTTTTGCTATACACATTCCAGGGCCTGAAACTACTAAAGAGCAATTAAAATGGCAAAATAATCCGGTGCTACTGTGAAACTTTGTCCTGCCGCTGCAAATAACACATCTCATTACAAAAAGAAGGTTTCGGTGTCGCAGGGCTTATTTTCACGAGCCAGAGGCCAACTTAGAACCAGTTCCATCTGTTTCAACTGCCAATGCTCTGGCTCCAGCACCAAAAAAAACAAAACAACAGCAGTGCTACACAAGCACCCAGTTTTTGCTGGGCCAGAGCAAAGAACTGTTTATGTCAGATCAACTCAAATGCTCTGACCCCCGTGTTTAAACAGCCAAAGGATGTTTTTTTTTTTCCAGAGCCACGTAAACAGCTTCTCTGGCTGCAGAAAACCAAACCAATTCTTGGCTTGAACCCACTTAGAACTAGCCTGGGCGAAAGCCGACTGTTGACTCAAACAGTCTGGGAAAACCCAAGAGGAATCCGTTTCCATGGAGGGCGGGACCTTACCCAGCAACTTAAATTCATTGGAGTGACGGAGTTCCCTTAACCAATCATAATGTTTAGAAATGACGTTGGTTATGCGCCGAGGTTCATGGTTACTCTCGCGAGGCTCTAGCTCGCGAATCACGCTTCCCACATCCGCTTTTATTATACCGGTACCATTTGATAAATCAAACTTTTCCCAAAGCCAGTTGGAAGGAGAGCTACGACATCCTTGCCACTAACAAAATTGACGAGGCATTCCTCTTGCTCTCGTTTTAATTGTGTAATGATCTCCAGAGTTGAGACAACTTCATGGATAGCTTCTAGCGTTCTTCCGTCGCCATGTTTATTTCCGCTGCGGTTGAACTACAATTATATGGACTACAATGGACTCCGCGCGTGAGTTCTGCGTCACCACTCGCAACTGTTTGCTGATTGGCAAAACACTGAGCGAACCGAGGTAGGGGGATTTGGCCAGACTATGTGCGGAGCCAAAATCTTTGGGCGGAAGTACGTAGGATGGCGTCGCCAGGCTAACTTAGAACTGGCTCCAGCACCAACTCTGAACCAGTGCTGGAATGACTTTGGTCTAAAAGAGGTTACAATGTGACTCTTGAACCTTTTTAAACCAGACAACTTTTAAACTCAGATACAGATATCCTATTCCAGACCCTGTAGATAGATCCAGAGCACTCCTAATGTCCTTCATTTTGATTGACCTGCCACACTCTATGAGGTCACAACAGAAAAAGCACTTGATATGCCAAAGAAAGGCCATAAATCTATATACACATACCTGGCCATAAGTCACCATGGAAAGATTGGTTTGGAGACCATTTGATGCTCTATTTACAGCATTATGAGACAGTCCGTTCTGATCTTGCTGGATTGGCTCTTGTGTGCGTTCCCAGGCTCCACCGGGATCTCTGAAACCGTTGTCAGTGGCATCATGCTTGTTCTTCTGTGGCGAGGCAAAGGGGTTGAAGTCTCTCTGCACGTTGCGCTGGGGTTGCGTGTTAAATTCTGTCTCGAAGGAGGAAAGCTGCTGAGTCACACCAAGGAGGCCTCCAACTTCTACACTAAGAATCACCCAGATTACATCTGCAGAAAACAGAAACGTGCACAAACATGGAATCACTCCACATGACTGAGCAAAGAGAGCCATGTACTGATCTTCTGGGTCTTTTATTTCTATTGAAATAATATTTTTTGTTTAGATGGCAAAGGAAGCCATGTAAGGGCATCATCCTGGACTCAAGAAAATTGCAAGAAAGACAAGTAAACATTTAACAAAATTGCAACAAAAGTTAGTTGCAGCCCAATGAGCTGAAGCCATGCCGTTCTCCTACCTCCATAAAATAATCCAGTGGCTGTACACATCCTCCACTGGCCCTGGTACATGCCTGGATTTGTGGGACTTCGCATCTGCACACTCACATCTGAGATTTCCTGTGGGTCTAGAGACTTCACCATAACGGTGTTTACATGCCCAAACTGATCCCCTCCGATGTATTTAAGACAAACCCCCGGCGGCCACGACTCTGCACCTATAATTTACAAAAATGAATTCAGTCAAAACACAGTTAGGGAAGTAAATACAGAAATCATTACCTGTGTAACTTTCTCCTGCTGTATGAAGAGTTAAAAAGGATACTTCACTAAGCACAAAGGGTAAATACATTGGCATGTACCTGTGTTTTGTATCCTCCAGGTTTTTGTGAACGGCGTATCTGGAGGGACAGACTCTCCTTCCCCAATTGTCACATCTTCAACAAATGACATGGATGGCGTGTTGATGTTGGGGCCTTCGCAGTCGTAATATGCACCAATAGCAGCCTGCAGGTTCCTGCTCCAACACAGAACAAAAAGAATGTTATCACGGGTCAACATTAATCAGGTAACACTAAGTAACTCCAGCCATGATTATTTTATTTTTCTAATGTTCCAACCTAAACTAACATCCACAGAACAGTCTGTCCAAGTCTTTGTATTTGGAAAGACTTTTACTTTGTATTTATGTTTCACAATATTAATAACAGTAACACTTGGCACGTCAGGAGGCCTGAACACTTGTTTCACCTCCGAAAGAGATGAGACAGATGTCATGATATTCAAAACAACCTCAGGAGTTGTGTGTATGATGAAACAGTCATTTTATTATTTGCCACTGGGGCTTGTAAAGGTACTGCAGCTCACTTCTGCTACTCATCAGATACTGAACCGAGAAAAATCCACCCAAAAATTGATTTCAACAGGCCAACATTAATAGCTTCATTGATCTGTTAAAGTGCAGGCCTTCAGTCATTTGACACTTTTACAATTGCGCTCCTAATGACTTCATTCAGACATAACCACGACAGTGATGGAGGCAGTGGTCTGGGATATTAGCCATTTGCGTGAGATTGGACAATAATTCAAGTGAATCATCGTTCCAACGTCCTTTGAGTCCTGTTTGGACAACATGTCATGTCGACAATTCATGCTAGCTTGAACACTGAATTTTGCACTGACACTGCAATGTAATAATGCCCTTCATTAAAACTCTGCTGTCTGGTAAATATCCACATAGGTCAAGGTCCACATCTCCAGTTTGAAGTAAAAACTTACATATCTAGACTCCCGGTTGAGCAGCCATAACACTGACGTTTTATCTCCATCTTGACACCACTGCTACACAGTCAGAAAAGACTCATCTGTGCATCAAAGCGCATCCGTTTTAACAGACAAAGCATTACTGTCTAATTAACAGCAATATACTGATCAACCAGCTAATCAAATGATAAGCTGACAATTATTTGATTTTACTTGATAAAAAGGATGGGTCGCCCGTAAAAAAAAAATGTAAAATTAAAAAAAAGGAATGCAGGCATATTTAAAGTGCTAAAAGCGTTGTCAGTGAGACTGCTGTGAGGTCATTTTCTAATGATATGAAGACATTTACAACCCCCGATTCCAAATGAGTTGGGATGGTGTGTAAAATATCTATTAAAAACAGAATCCAATCATTTGAAGACCTCAATCAATTTCATAAATTCAATAACTATAACTTAGATGCAGAGTCTCTCAGGAATAAAGCTGGGCAGAGGTTCAATGATCTGAAAAAAAAAAAAAACTACATCCATAAATAGTGGATCGAGTTCAGAATAATGTTCCTCGACACAAAATTTTGACTATGAATAGTCCACCACCTACAGTACATAATATAATCAAAAGCAGAGTAAAGCTCTACCATACAAAGAAGAGGTCATATGTGAACATGATCCAGGCACTCCAAGGCACCACCGATGCTGAAAAGTATGTCCCTGTGTTAGAGCAACACATGCTCCCATCCAGAGGATGCCCATCTCAGGGAAGGCCTTGTATATTTCAACAAGACAAGGTTAAACCGCACACTGCTTCCATTACATCAGCATTGCTTGCTTCATAGTAAAAGAGTTCGGGTGCTGGACTGACCTGCCTGCGGTCCAGAGCCCTTCACCATCCGAAAACATTCGGATGGTGAAGGGCTACAATCCAGTATCAGAGAAGAACGAGACAACATTCCTCTCCAGAAGGACCAGCAACTGCTCTCCTATGTTCCTGGACATCTGCAGACTGTTGTTTAAAGAGGGGAATGCTACACCGTGGTAAACGGCCCTGTCCCATCTTTTCTGAAACATGTTGCTGCCATCAAACTCAAGATGAGCCCATATTGTTCATGAAATAATAAAATATCTTACTTTCAATGTTGGTTATGTTTTCTATTTTCCATTGTGTATAAAATATTAATTTATGTTATTTGCAAATCATTGCATTCTGTTTTTTTTATTTTCTTATTTACATTTTAAACAGCATACCAACTTTTTTGGGTTTGGGTTTTTTGTAGACACTGTAGAGTGCAGAAAAGATCAGCCACAACATTAAAACCGCGCCTCATCTTATTCAAATCTAATATTCTGCTGGGAGAATCTGCATCGTGACCAGTTTGACATTTGCTACCAACCTAAACATTTCTGTAGACCACTTACACTCATCTAATTCAGCAACAGCACACCAGCAAAAACTACTTAGGAAGGGCTCTAAAATCATCCCCTATAAACTGTAAAAATAACTATGAACCCAGACCAAAAGCTCTCCGGATACCAATATGATGGGATATGATGGCATTTGTGGGAAGCAAGCAGAGTCCACTACATACCCCCGCTGCCATCTACAAGTTTCAAAGACTCCAGGACACCCCCAGATGTTGTACACCCACATCCTGACTGACGAAGGCATGAAGAGGACCTGCTCAATATCAGCTCAAAGCTGTCGTAATGTCATGACTGATCGGTGTCGGTGTTCACTTGATTTTAATGGTTAGAATAACACATTTTGGAATATACAGAAATAAAACAAAGAACTCCAACTGGCCACTGTAACACATATATTGGTAAAAACTACATGATAACGATGCTAACGTTTATGTGATGAATGATGTGACAAACCTAACCCCCACAAAAAAGCCAAAAATCAGGGTTCAGTGGACGACCTACGACATCTGTGGCTTGATGACATCATATTTTCGTAATATGACTCCAAACGGAGGACGTGTAAATTCTGCTATTTGGTCGGATTTTGCCATCACGCGCGTTGCTACCCTAGCCACTGATTGCTGAGCAATTAAAGGGGAGAGTTCAGCTGAGCGGGGACGGTTTGATCAAGCCCACTTGTTGTTGATAGATCACGACTGGTTACGTCATCACACCTACGTGCGGCGGCTGGCGCTGCCTTGAGTTGTGGTTTCCCGAAAAGCTCACTCAAAACTGGCTCCTCACGCTATTATGTAACAGTAGCAGTCACAATCAAAGCCACCGAGAGCTCGTTGTGTGTGAATTAGCATGCTAGCTCATTAGCCTGCTTGCTCAATGTATATGTACCCTTTTCACCTTATTGCAATTCCTGGTTGGAGCAAACTTTACATTTCACTTCCGTTTGCCACTGATCGCCCAGTAAGAGTTAACTGCCATTTCCCGTAAAGGGACGAATAAATTACCCATACAGCTACTCCCATCATTAACTAAGTACCATGTGTGGCTGCCTGCAGTTCTTTTAAAATTATTTCAACATACGCTAACTGGCTAATTGTGCAGCTAGATTAGCGTCATGTTGCTGGTCGACAACAGGCCCCCCCCGTATCCCCGCGCTCACCAGTTGGTCATGTCCAGGAAGAACGCGCAGCCGGCTGGGTTAAGCTGGAAGCCCAGTAGCCTCTGAAACTCCGATATTAGGACGTCCTTGTCCGTGGTGCCCATGCAGCTGAACTTCTGCATGAGCTCCGCGTCCACATCCATGTCCGTGCCCTCCATGGGTGGCGGGTGTCCCGCAGCAGAGACGGGTGGTGTGGGGGTCCTCTCTCAGTTCAGTCCGAGGCCTTGTCCAGCCATAACAACCAGCTCAACAACAACAACCGTCAGTGCGCATGGCACGACCAGGGGGACGATGTTTGACGTTGCAACAGCGAGAGCGTCACCTTCAACGTCATCTGTTGCCATTTGTGGCCACATTTTCATTGGCTTATCAATGAAATTGATGTTGTTCATTTTTTTAGCTCGGTACTGCCAAATTAACTTGATTGATATAGTATATTTTTTCCCGATAAATAACAGTCAAACAATAATGTTTCAAGCAAGTGTTTTGATGTGGGTTAATCCACGTTATTTTTACGAAACGTAAAAAACAATGAACCAACATTGAGCCCCATTTTAAGAAAATGTAGTCTATGCTGATGGATGTCTTTATCTTTTTTTTTATGTATATGATAATAAATATATTATTTGTGATTTGGTGCCAGCATCACATTTAAAAAGTTGCTTTAAGGTTATGTTTATCATTGTTTTTTTCAAGTTTTTAAAAAAATTGTTATTATCAATTTCTGTATTTCAAGGAGTAAATTTTTTTGCATTTATGTTATATTTCCATGTCTTAATGTTTTTCTATGGGTGACCTATCTGCAGGCAGCCAGTTTAGCAACCTGGTTGTTTTTCCTGAAGATACATTTCTGGCAAGGCAAGGCCTTCAGTGACATAGACAACATCGGCATGACAGCAAATGTTGTTTCAGACTCTGTATATCATACAGTATAAGTGGAAGTTGGACATCCTCACAGATTTTTTTTCTAAAAAGAAAATCATGTTCCTGGCGTTTTGCCACCTATGAATATCTTTAAGGTTGCAATATATACCTCAGTAACTCGTCTACACACTTCAGCAGATTATCTTGGGTATAATATTAGCATAAATCATAAAGATGATACCAATTATACTAGATGATATGATATGATATGATATGATATGATATGATATGATATGGCTAAATCTTTTTTCATTCTAATTTGTATCATGTTTAAATAATGTCATGGTACAACTTGCCTGTTTTAGCTTTTGGATGCCACAAAGGAACAAAGGTTTCAAATACAGTTTTAGGTAAACTTTCAGTTGGTTGAATTTGGAGACTTAAGTCATTTGCTGGTGAATAAATGTTGAACTGCTGCATTTATCAACTGTATGCCTCAGAAAAAGTTTGTGATGAAATTTCAGTACCTCTTTGTAATACTGCAAACAATAATTTCTTCAGAATTGGTACCAAATCTCAACCTTCTTGATGTTGATTTTGTTCATTTCTTCTGATACTTGCAATAGTGGATTGAATTATCATTTTACAACTGAACATTCAGTTTTGAGGGACTTAATTTTGAGTAATTCTATTCTAAACTTGTGATTCCTTTCAGTAAGAAATAAAGGACATAATTGAGAAATTAGTGAGCAAAAAGCTTTATTTTATTTATCTAAAAAATATATTTTTAATCAATAGCTTCTCCAGTCAAACTAGTTGAACTACCGAGACTGAATGAGGCAAAAATGGATTCAAACAAACGGAACTTTGCCTCTATTCAGTTACTTCTCGGCCAGGCGGAACTGATGAAGGTTAGGCTCAATTTCTGGTCGGGACATTTATAGGCAGCACAGGAATCGCGCTCTCTACAGAGCTTGCTTCAAATCATGCCTAAGTAAGTTCAGACACATTTGTTCAATTTGTTAATGCTTGGTCTTTCCTGCCCTTCGTTCATCCAGATTAGTCTTTGTAAATGTGTACTGTGGGACGTCTGGTGGTAAAAAATGTCTGAAATGTTTTACTCCTTGCTGATTTTGATATGAAATGCATTGCGCTTTGTCTGGGATGCGTCTATTTGCTGCAGCGAACATCGGTGTAAGCGTTTACTAGCATAGGTTAGCACGCACAATATCCACATTAAAATGGTGTTAAACAGTTGTGTAGACCACTGTTGATTAAGTTAACCCAACGAGACAGTGGTTACATTTTTGACATTAACTTCACCTCAAACCCGTTTGTTTACGAGTTTTTTTTACTTTTATTCCCATTACAATGACACTAATAACCCTGAAAAAATGGATCAAATAGTCGTCATTCAGTTGTTACCTTTGGAAAGTATTGATAGTTGATTTAGCCAGTGTCCTCTGTGGGTTTAGAATGAGATTTGAAGAAGCAACGTTTTTCTTTTTGGACTCTGTTTAAATCCTGCACATAATCCCCAAATAATTTAATAGCAACTCAAATGCTTTCTTCGAGGAACATTTTGTCGGTCTGTCTTGTGACTTTTGTAATTTCTCACTCAGCTACACCAGCTGGTCCAAAAATTGTTTTCGTGAATTATGAACAGTATTATGAATAATGCAGCTGCGAATTTATCTGTGTTAACCCCAGCCTTTTTGATCTTTTCACACAGGTTTTACTGCGACTACTGTGATACGTACCTTACACATGACTCGGTAAGTTGTGTTTCGTGTCCACTGAAATGGTGGAAAATCTTTATATAATACGTTAAACAATCTTTTTCCCGTCCCTTTTTATTTATTTAGTTATTTATTTATTTATTTTGATCATTTATGAACTATCAATGATTTCATTCTGTTTTCTCTCCAAGCCGTCGGTGAGGAAAACGCACTGCAGCGGCCGAAAACACAAAGAAAATGTGAAGGATTACTACCAAAAATGGATGGAGGAGCAGGCTCAGAGCCTGATCGACAAAACAAGTGAGCAAAAAAAAATGTTGGGTCTTCTTCAGAGTACCAGCTCAAATCCTTTTTGAAGACTCTACAGATACTTTTTGAAAAAGGAGAAAAGGCTGGTTGTTGTGTGAACAGGCATTTAAGATAAGTTTGCTACATCAGAAGTTTAAAAAAAAGGCAAAAACTGCCCAAAGCAGGCATTAAAAACTTTATATATCTATTTATATCTTATCTATATCCATCTGGAGCGATGGCTGAACCAGCCGAGAGATTTGCGTACAACATGGAATATAACAGTCCTCTGTTAATAATTATTTTTTTTGCCTGGACAAACAAATCTGATCTAATTCAGCTCATGTGTGCTTAACTTAAACGTGAAACAGACCTCGTAGAAGTAACGTACTGTAGACTTATTAAGGAGTAGCCTGGTTAGACGTACACATTATAAAGCCTGCTACATTTCCCAAACAGAGCAGGCTGGTGAACCTTTTGAGATATTCAATCTCTGTGCACATCGGCTTATTCTGGCCCCCTCTGAGATTATATATCCCACTAATCAGACATATGATTCAAAGCTGATGTGGATTTTTGTTCCAATCTGAAGGCATGTGATGTTTCACAGAGGAAAAGTCTTCTTTGCAACAAAAACACAGATGTTGGCTAAACAATGTTTTGTCTCATTCATTTTACAGCCCAAATATATCACTACTTTTGTACCACATTGAGTTTTTTACTGTGAAGAAATATTAAAGACACTGTAGTGGTGATTCCGTTCCATATGTGGAGTATGAATTCATCCGTAAAGCCAAAAAAAAGGGCAATGACGGATGCAGACGGGCACGGAGTTCTGTACCTAATTCTTGCTCTACGCCGAATATTTGTGTGTGAATGTTTCCTCTTTTCTCCCAACAGCGGCTGCATTCCAGCAGGGAAAGATTCCTCCCACACCGTTCCCCGGTGGCCCTCCCCCAGGTGAGTCGATCATCTCTCAGCTCTGTGTAATTTGATTAACCGACCATAATGAGGACACCGGATTTCTATTGTTGAACTTGTACTCGCGTGGGAATTCTGTCAGCATATTTCTCTTCTTAAATAACACGCCAGTAGTGATGTGAGGCTTTATATTTCTGCTGGAAATAACATCTGGTTGAAATACTAAAATTGATTTGTTATTATATTTTGTAGCATCTTATTGTAGGGATGCAGCGATACCACTTTTTTTTTTTTTTTTTTTTCAAACGGATACGATACTTCTACCACAAAAAAAAATGCAATGAATTGGAAGACAGGTTTCGGTCTCACTAGCCTAACCACACTGTTCCAGATTAGCCTGACATCTCCCCTAGCCGTCTGGGGAAAAAAATGCAACAGAATTTACAAGCCACCCTCTGATCGCAGTCTTCATGCAATAAATTGGTATCGGTTCATGGTATTGGTTAACTTTAACGAGTACGAGTATATTAGAATAGTATCGGCCCGATATCAGTATCGGTGCATCCCTATCTTATTGTTTGACTCTATTGAAAGTCGATGCTCATTAACACATTAAGACTTGGAGTGACGTGCATGGTTTTACCTTTCGAGCCCTGAGTGATGTATATGTAAACATCAACATGAGCACAAAAGTCAGTAACTTACAGTAAGAGCTGAAACGTTTAAGTGCTCAAATAGTTTTTATTTCTTGTTTCTAAATGGTCTTAGTGGACAGGTGTAAGTTTTATTTTTTTTTAATTTTTGTTGTTTTTTTTCCAAGGTCTTATGTCTGAATGCATTGAGTTATCGCGTCATTTGCTGCAATGCCTCTGAGTCTCATAGTCCACAGCAGTAATTGCACACTAACATTTGTTGTTTGTTATACAGCTGGTCCTCCTCGACCAGGCATGCTGCCAACACCTCCCATGGGAGGTCCACCTATGATGCCCATGATGGGGCCTCCACCGCATGGGATGATGCCCGGTGGGCCTGGTAAGAATCACCAGGCTTTGAAGATTTTTGTAGCTTTCAAGCTTTTCACAGGTGTCACGTGTACACATCTGATTACTGACACCTAGTGTAGTTTTACTTGTTAGCAGAATCTGACGCGATGCAGTTCTGTTTGCTCTGTCTCCTAATATTGTTTGGGTGACAGTTTTGATAGTTAAGTCTTTTGAAAAAGCTACACCATCTGCTGTTGTTGCTCAAACGGTGAAGATCTGCAGCTTTTCTTCATTTTGATTTAATACAATGTTTCAATTCACTTATAGCTCATAGTGTGATGATAAAAGGTTAATTTGCAAACTTGCAGCAGGATTTTAAACGCAGCGCCTGCTCTTTCGGTCATAAAACAGTACCTAAGCTTTATATCACTGTCACATGTAGGAGGCATGAGGCCGCCGATGGGAGGACCCATGCAGATGATGCCAGGACCGCCACACATGATGCGTCATCCTCGTCCGATGATGATGCCGGTCAGGCCGGGCATGGTGCGACCAGACAGATAAGGCTGATTAGACTTTGTGCGCTCTTTGTTGCCATGAACACATCCTGTCCAGTTGAAGACCCATTTGGATTTTTCAGTGCGACTTTTTTAATGTCCATTCAACTTTGATTATAAGCACCTGATTGTAATTATGTCATTTCTGGATACTTAGTTTAGTTTCTGGTATTTATTTCCAATCACATTTGAGCTAATTTCAAACAATATTTTTCTTTTATCAAAACCCACCCTTTTTTTTTTTTTTTATCATTAGGATTAGAATACCTCTTCTCACTCAGACGTGCTGTTCAGGCCACACATTGAGAAACTGTTTTACTTGACAATATTTGTTGCGTTTTTTTCCTTCTTTGTTTTAGGTTTGAAATGTTTTTGTATATCAATTGCATTGGTTCAGGAAATAAAACAATGCTTTCAAACAAGTTTCTTTGTGGTTCATATTGATGTTTGAAAGGCACTATCACAGCATCTCTGGTCAGACTGAAGCCCTTCAACCAACTTTTGAACGATTTTAAAGTCACAAATGCAGAGTGAGGATGAATTTCGTCTTGTTCATACATGGACACAGTCCTGTGTGTGTGTGTGTGTGTGTGTGTGTGTGTGTGCTCACGCTCACCTTTTTGAATAGGCTTGTAAAAGTTTTTATTTTTTGATAGAGAACCTGAAGCTGATGCCATATAGTTTAGTTGCTTGCTCTTGTGTTGTGTTTTATGACCCTGAATTCAGAATTCAAGATAGTTTTTTTTTTTTTTTTTTCTACACTCGGTCTGTAGAATCTGCCTGTAAAATCATACCTCAGTCCATATCTTCTCCTCATAACCGACTAATAAACAGATTAAAATACATCCTCATTATTGAAATGACTTATAAACCTGCTGTAATATAACTGAAAAATCGGAACTGGTCAGTGTATTTAGAAGTAGAGCACCCCCTCTCCTTTGATAAATTACACTAAAAGTATATTTAGCAAAATCAGCTTTTGTCACAAATCAATCTTAATAAGCAGATCTTTAATTCAGTGTTAAGCTCCTCCTTTTATTGTCTCTAGCTCTTCACTTCTCCACTGGATTTGGGCTTTTTTTTTTTCTGCCAAATTGAAAAAAAACTAAGCAGTGGAGAGCACTCCCTACAAGATGGTGCTCCCGTCCCAGCATGCCGCACAGCGTGACGCAGCTTCACATTCTCTATATTCCCAGGAAAACAGGAAACATGCAAACACAAATGAAAATGCAGTATATACGGTAATAACTGTCTGTTCTTACAATTCTGACAAGCTAGAAAGTAAATATATGACTACTTTTATTCTTCAGCACAGCCTGAACCCTCTGAGATAAGTTTTCTTGTCATTTCTTTAGTCTTCTGTAGTCCTCAGGAATAGTTCTCCAGGCTTCCTGAAGGACATTTCAAAGCTCTTCTTTGGATATTGGCTGCCTTTTTGTTCCGTTCTCTGTCAGGAAGACCTGTTTCCCTTCCTTTTTTTCGTATTTCTTGAATAAATCACTTTCCGATTCTGTTCATCTGGTGTAGATAATGTTTTAGGCCTGACACTTCTTCTTTTGTCCCCTTGGTTTTCTGACTAATTTTCTAATAGCCCTTTGGGAATTACCTTTTTGGTGCAAAAATACTTTCTATTTCTATTTACACAAAGATGTCACAGTTTTCAAACTGTGACATCTTTGTCAATTTTCATTGCAACCAAAGAAATAGGAACAAATTATTTGTCTTTGCAACAGTCTGCTGGTAACAAAGTGCCTAAAGATATTATTTAAAATTAGTTATTTGCTAAATTGTCTTGTTATGTGCAGACACAATACTGTTAGCTGAGTTAGGTGTCTTTTATGCTTGAATGATTCATAGGTCGGCGTGACTTAACAAACCAAAAATAAACCACATATTCCTCTGAAAATGGTCCGTAACAAGAACGGGACTTCAAAAAGTAGGGTAAGCGTACCTATTAAGCCCACTTGTGACTTCTGAGTCAATTAAAAAAAAACTACATCACCATTTTTTCATGGTTCTTCCAATGAAGCTGCTTGTTACATAAATTCTACTTTTGATTGTAAGCCAATCGGATTTGTCAATCTTAATTTATCGACATGACTTTAGTGTCGTGCCTGCTGCTCCCAGAAGAAGTTGCAAAAAAACTTCAGTGATTTTGATGCCCTGAAAAAAAGTCCTTTTTTCCATATTTCTACTCCTGCTTTTGGCAAGTGCTCATTTGTTAGCAAAATCTAAGAGATTAGTGCTTTAAATAAAACATGTCAGAATTTTACTAGAATTAGAAATCTTTTTTATTTTGAGGTCAAAATATGTGTTTTAGCATGCTAGCCAACAGCCCACATGATACATCAACACAGCCACTGCATAGCATTGTTCATTGCAATGACATAAAGCAATAAGCATGTGTAGTTTACATTTTTGTAGGCAGAATATCCTATTATACTGTTGAATAGATAATACATGTGTAAATTTAGCTTTATTTATTTTTTAATTAACATTTTTACCAAGTGGGCTTAAAGGGGACCCTAGTGAAAAAACAAGACCATTTAGGGTGGATGTTAATGAGTATAGCTAATTACTTAAATGTATGATCAATTGATACTTTTCATGATATGTTAGTGCAGCATATAGATTCATGTCATGTAGTTATTTTGTAATGTCATGTGTGTAGAATGAATTATTCTGATTTTTAACCAGAAATTCACTGATGTTACCTTTAAGCCCATTTGCTCCCATTAAGCCCACTTGGCTGTGTTTCAATGGAGATTTTCTCCCTTTTGACTTTTGAACCATTTTCCTGCCTAACTTTGACCTCACCTAATCAATCAGCTTCCTAATGCAGATAATTAAATACCCAAATTTAAATATCAGTGATGTTGCATCGGTCGATAGGCCTACATTCCATACATTTTATGTTTTAAATATCAATTAAAGTTATTTGTTTATTTGAAAATACTGAAATTGACTCATTTATCATCCTTAAAATATTAGTATTGAACCAGGAAACTGCCTTTCTTTCAGTCATTAGGTCTTCAGAAATCTAGATAAAAACATATGCACTCTCAACCAGCTGGCTGAACCAAAAATTTTGGCCAATGGTAAATGCGAACAGTGCAATGTAGGATAGAGATACAGACAAAATGACAACACATATTGAAAGATGAAGTATTGAAGACTAATTTCCATTCTAATTTTGATTTTGTTAATGAATAGTTTTTTTGGCTACATTCCAAAGAAGACAGGTTGTAAGTTTAGCTTTTTCTGTGTTGACAACATAGCAAAAGGCTGATCACGCCTATTTCAAATACCATTTACAGGCCAGAGGAAAGGAGTGGAAACAAAATGAAAATAGCTATTGAGAGCTAAGACATTACATATTTTAATACAACAACTTTGGATTGTTGAGATTTTTAAATATATATATGTATTTATCAACAAATCATGAAATGGGCTTATTTGGAAAGCCCATGCCAGACTTTTGACATATTTTGAGAAATTAAGCAATAAAAAAATAAAAAATTGTTCTAAATGAATTATTGACACTTCAAATGAGACATTAGACTATCATTTTAACTAAAATGTTCTCACTTCAATTGGGGCGGTATATATAAAAAATATCTGAAAAGCAGATTTGGTGGGCTTAATAGGTACGCTTTCCCTACATTAAAAAGCAGCCAATGTCCAAAGAAGAACTTTGAAAGAGCTTCATAAAGCCTGGAGAACTATTCCTCAAGACCCCTTTAAAAGATTACAGGAAAGTCTGGCTCCTTGGGAGGAAAATGGAAAGAAATGAGGGGAAGTTTAACACAGTCCTGTAGCCCTGCGGCATAAAATGATCAGCAGTTACTACTGCAGCTAGGTTGGAGAGCGTAGTGGAGTATTTAGCAGCTAAAAAGCCAGATACCACCACCCCCCCACCCCCCCCCCAGGAGTCAGTGGAGGACAGCTGAAATGAATTGCCAGTAAATTACTGCTAATGTTGTATTTTTATGTCCTGAAAGTCGAAGGCGACTGTTGGCTGAAGGTTTTGGCGTATCCACTTTTTAAAGTATGACAGCGAATCTGCCGAGATGTTGATTCATGAATGCTGTAAGTATTAAAATGCTACGGCTCAGAATTTCAGGCTGCTGGCTGGCAGCTGAGTGCAGTCTTTAGCCGGTGATAAAATTACAAGGTGTACAGTATGTGTGTTTGATACTGAGCTTGGCACAACATCCTACATCAGAAAAACACAATGTTTGTTTCTGCTCCTAGAGGGGAAAAAAAGAACAATTTGAATTAAGTCGTGAACAAATTGGAGTGTAGTTTGGAAAACAAACGTATGTTTTTTTCTGCTGAGCGTTTAGTGATGCGTCTTACTTTTGTAATTGAATAAAATCTTTATCATTCTGAAAATACTTGGGTTATCCTTGCTTTGAATTTTTACCCAGAGCTAAAGACAAGCTGAGCGTGTGCTGCAGGTTTAGTGTTTTAAAGATCAGCATTGCCAGCATACAGGTCTTTGTTTTGAATCCAGCGTCACCACGTAAGCTCCTCTTCCGTGTTAGTGACGCGCTCTCAGCCTGCAGGTGTCAGTGTGTTTGGCAGAAGTGTATTCCTGTGATAGGCTGACCTGAACAGAGTGTACTGCCATGGGGGATGAGCATCACTCTGAATATTACATGCAAATGGAGAAAACAGATGGATATTTCTAATATTTTTCTACTTTAACAAATAAGAGTTGACCCAACCCTCATTAGTTTACTCAGTCAAGCATGTTTGAAGACTTACAGGCCTTATGTAAGGATCATTATCTTAGCTGACGTTCATATATACAAAGCCTTGCAAGAGTTCACTGCTCTCCTTACGCTGGGTTGTAATTTCTGTTTGTAATCACTAACATTTCCCTTTAACTACAGAAAAGGTCTCAACAGATGGAGCTAGAGAGTCGCAATGCCCTGCAATTAGAGCCAAGACACTGGAATGATGAGCAGTGACTGGTTTTGTGCTTCCGTGGACTGTCAAATTTCTGTGTATCACACACTCCCAGAGGACACGTTAGTGGCTCTGTGGTTTAGGAAATTTCTGGGCCATGGATAAAAAAGAACCAAATTTGTGGGGGAGTAATAGCCATATGCTTCACGCCGTGTTTGACCGGAGGGAACGCACTGCAAAGACAGTCCAAACTGTTACAGAGCGGTGCACAACATCAGATAACTTTTGAGAGCTGTCAGTCATGCATGCTGTAAATTGGGATCTTCAAAGAGACCTTGGTAGATTACATGCAATCTTTTGGCCTCTCTGAGGGCTGGGTTCCATTAAATGTCCAATAAACATCTACTCTCCACATCAGTGAGACAGAAATAAAACCTTGCTAATGCACATTTTATGCACATGTCGAGCAAAGACAGATGCCCATGTTTCATCTTAAATCGGTGGAGTGTTTATGAATATTCAATCAAGCCGTGACGTGGAGCGCTGCCCTGGAGGGAATGAAGTGTAGTGGCGAAAAAGTGTTCACGATCAGAGCACAGGAGTTGAGGAAAAAATAAGAACTCCGGATTATAATGAGTCTTACAGGAGGACAGCACTTGTGAATATGCAATCCAGTTTTTGGAGAAAAATTAGGAATAAAATGGTGTTTTACACTATTAAAAACACTAACCTATATATAGCTATTATTTCAATTTTGAAGGACTGCATTTTTCCAGGTGAAAAAAGAACACAAGCGGGTGGGGGGAGAACAGCTGTTCACTCCATGTTTACATCATTGTGGACTCATCCACGCTGTAAAAACTTTCCATTTACTACAGCTTATATTTTCAATAACTTCTTGGGTTTATCAGTTTAAAATCATGTTTAATTATGTTATAATTTTCATCTATTTTAATCTGGAGTTTAGCCTTGTGTTAAGTTGGTAAATCCACTAAATATGCAGCTGAATATTGAGCTCATGTTATTATATAGAGGCGTTGTTCTTTTATTGGAAGACATCTCGATTAACACAAAAGGAGCCAATCCTCTTGTGCAAAAAGAAATTATTAAAACAAAAACTTTAACTGAACAAAAACATCAAACTATTAAATGTGGTTTGCTGAATATCAGATCTCTCCTTTCGAAGTCTCTGTTAGTGAATGAGTTGATGTGTGATCATCATATTGATATATTTTGTCTTACAGAAACCTGGCTGCAGCAGGAGGATCATGTTAGCATTAATGAAGCAACTCCCTGTGACTGTTTAAATGTTCACGTTCCTCGAATCACAGGCAGAGGAGGAGGAGTGGCAGCTTTTTTCAGATCAGGCTTACTCATTAGTCCCAGACCCAAGATTAGTTTGAGCTCTTTTGAATCTCTGATTCTCAGTTTTCCCACGCAAAGTGGAAATCCCAGAAACCTCTTGTGTTTGTTGTTGTGTATCGTCCACCTGGCCCTTATTCTGAGTTTCTGTCCGAATTATCAGAGTTTTTATCCCAGTTAGTGCTGAGTACAGATAAAGTCATTGTAGTGGGTGACTTTAATATTCATGTAGATGTTGAAAATGACTGCCTGAATATGAACTTTAATTCTATATTAGACTCTATTGGATTTTCTCAGAGTGTTCACGGACCGACTCACTGCCTTAATCACACCCTTGATCTTGTGCTGACTTATGGCATTGAGAGTGAACAGTTAACAGTGTTCCCTCATAACCCTGTCTTATCTGACCATTTTCTGATAACCTTTGAGTTTACATTACTTGACTATACAGTTTCTGAGAAGAAATGTACATATAGAAGGTGTCTATCAGAGGATGCTGTAACCAGATTTAAAGAATTAATTCCATCATTTTCTTCACTGCCATGTGCAGATATGACAGAGGACAATTGTCAAGTTGTAAAGTTTAGGTAGTTAACTACCTAAACTTTACTCCAGCAGCACTTGACTCTCTTGTTGACAGCACTATAGTTTCAATGCGTACAGCACTGGACAATGTTGCCCCTCTGAAAAGGAAGGTAATCAGCCAGAAGAGGTTGGCTCCTTGGTATAATTCACAGCTGCGTGCTTTAAAGCAGACTGCAAGAAAGCTGGAGAGACAGTGGCGTTCCTCTAATTTAGAAGAGTCTCAGTTAGTCTGGAAAGATAGTTTAACAATGTATAAGAAAGCCCTTCGTAAAGCTAGAACTGCTTATTATTCATCATTGATAGATGAGAATAAGAATAATCCCAGGTTTCTTTTCAGCACTGTAGCCAGTCTGACTAAGAGTCCGAGCTCTGCTGAGCCAGTTATTCCTTTAACTCTCAGCAGTGATGATTTCATGAGCTTCTTTATTAATAAAATTGTTTCTATCAGAGAGAAGATTGATGGAGTCCTTCCCACTATTATCAGTGATGTATCATCAAGTACAGCAGCTTTAGAAGTATTTTTAGAACCTGATTTGTATTTAGACGGCTTCTGCCCAGTTGATCTCTCTGATCTAACAACAGCAATAGTCTCTTCTAAACCATCAACTTGTGTTTTAGACCCAATCCCAACCAGACTGTTCAAGGAGGTTTTCCCATTAATTGACACTTCCATATTGGATTTGATCAATCTGTCTTTGTTGACAGGATATGTACCTCAGCCTTTTAAGGTTGCTGTAATTAAACCTTTACTTAAAAAACCTACTCTTGATTCAGAAGTGTTGGCTCATTATAGACCTATATCCAATCTCCCTTTTATGTCTAAAGTTCTTGAAAAAATAGTTGCAGCTCAGCTTTGTGATCACTTACACAGAAATAATCTGTTTGAAGAGTTTCAGTCAGGATTCAGAGTGCATCATAGCACAGAAACTGCACTGCTGAAAGTTACCAATGATCTCCTCTTAGCCTCTGATAGCGGACTTGTGTCTGTGCTTGTCCTGTTGGATCTCAGTGCTGCATTTGATACGGTCGATCACAGTATCTTATTACACAGACTTGAACATGTTATTGGGATTAAAGGAACTGCATTAGGCTGGTTTAAGTCATATTTATCTGATAGATTTCAGTTTGTTCTTGTAAATGAAGAATCTTCCTCACACACCAGAGTAAGTCATGGAGTTCCCCAGGGTTCTGTGCTTGGACCGATTCTTTTCACTTTATACATGCTTCCATTAGGTAACATTATTAGACAGCATGGCATAAATTTCCATTGCTATGCTGATGATACTCAGCTGTACTTATCTATAAAACCAGATGAACCCAATAGGTTGGTCAGACTACAAGCATGTCTTAAAGACATAAAGACCTGGATGACTCAGAACTGTCTGCTTCTAAATTCAGACAAAACTGAAATCGTTATCTTTGGACCTGAGCGTTTCAGGGAGAAATTGTCTAGTTATATAGTTACTCTAGATGGTATTTCCTTGGCTTCTAGTTCTACAGTGAGGAACCTTGGAGTTATTTTTGACCAGAACTTATCATTTGACTCACATATAAAACAGGTTTCTAGGACTGCCTTCTTTCACCTTCGTAATATTGTTAAAATCAGGAACATCTTGTCTCAGAGTGATGCAGAAAAACTAGTCCATGCATTTGTTACTTCAAGATTGGACTACTGTAATTCTTTATTATTGGGCTGTCCCACATATTCTCTGAAAAGCCTTCAGTTGATCCAAAATGCTGCAGCCAGAGTTTTGATGAGAACTAACAGGAGAGATCAAATTTCTCCAGTTTTAGCGTCTCTTCATTGGCTCCCTGTTAAATTCAGAATAGAATTTAAGATTCTTCTCCTTACATATAAAGCTCTTAATGACCGAGCTCCATCATATCTTAAAGATCTCATTGTAAGATATTTTCCTAACAGAGCACTTCGTTCCCAAACTGCAGGTTTACTTGAGGTTCCCAGAGTTTCTAAAAGTAGAATGGGAGGCAGAGCCTTCAGTTATCAGGCCCCTCTATTGTGGAATAAGCTGCCAGTAAATGTCCGGGAAGCAGACACCCTTTCCACTTTTAAGACCAGGCTTAAAACTTTCCTTTTTTATAAAGCTTATAGTTAGGTCTGTTGAATCTGATAGTGTGTCTGCTAGTGTGTCTTGTCCTGCCTCCACCTCTGGCACCCTCTATACTTTCATTACCCCCTACCCGAACCAGGGTTTGAATCCCATTCCCGCTTATCTTACCTCTTTTATTTCTCCCCCTACCCGAACCAGGGTTTGCATCCCCACCCCGCTGTGACTGGTGTGCAGTTGGTGAGAGGCTGAGGTAGCTTGTGGCTTACCCAGGCTCCGCCCTCGCAGTGACGCAACACCTTCGGCTCTGCTACACTTACTCAGGCAAACTGCTCATTCAGGTGGATTCGAGTTCCCGAAAAAATGGGAACTCCACCCACTTTGTCGGGAAGCAATCAACTTTGAGCAGCGCCAACGGCCCAGGGTAGTGACGTGGTTGAACTGCCACTCAACCCATGGATTGTATACGGAAGCGCTTCATTCAATATCAACATGGAGCAGCGTCAAGCTTTTGACACTGCTGTAGATGCTGTAATAAAAGTGTTCGACGGGAGATTCTCGTTAAAAATCGAGCAAAGAACAGCCCTTGAATCATTTCTTGACAGGAAAGACGTTTTCGCCTTGCTCCCTACTGGCTTTGGTAAGAGTTTAATCTACCAGTTAGCCCCGCTGGTAGCTAAATCATACGTCAGAGGAAAGAGTGGTGTAATTGGCTTAAGCTTAGGCACAGCCTTTTCTGGCCACAACCAGTAGCAACCCGAGGGAGGCGGGTTGACCAGGCCATTACGAATCGTATTCGTTATGGTCTTGGTCAGACCAGAATCTCGAAGAGATTTGAAAGTCTATGTTAATCAGGCTACTTGTGTAAAAAGATGGTTGTTGCGGTGTGAGGAGCAGATCTATATAGGGAGTATAGGGAATTACTCACTGAGTCTGGTCCTTTATTTTATTATTTATTTTTTCGTTAGCACAAGTTTCTTGTGTTTACCTTGAATAGGGATGGCTCAGGTAATCCTGAAACATCCCAAAGTTAAGCTGCTATAGGCCTAGACTGCTGGGGGGCCTCATCTGTCACACCTTTCCTCACTTTAATCTCTTTATGTATATGTGATATTATTGTGGTCATTAACTCGTGTTTCCCTGTTCCAACAGATATCCTTTGAATGGTGTTACAGTGCCGCCGCCGCTGCGGACCTCCCCCCCCCCCCCTTTCTGTCTTCTCAAACCCCAGCTGGTCGAGGCGGATGGCCACCCTTCCTGAGTCTGGTTCTGCCAGAGGTTTCTTCCTGTTAAAAGGGAGTCGTTTCTCTCCACAGTCGCCTCAGGCACGCTCAGGCCGGGAGATTGGACCGAAAAACAAAAAGTTTTCAGTGCAATCTGTTGGTTTTCTTAGCTAGGAAATTGTTTTTGAATTGGCTCTATATGAACGAATTGGATTATTTTATTAATTATGATTATTATTAATTAATTGAATTCCAATTGGCTTGAATTGGACTTACTATCTAAGTGCCTTGAGATGACATTTGTTGTATTTGGCGCTATATTACGGTGGCCGAGAAGGGCAAAACAAAATTACAAACTCTGAAACACTTTTACATTTTGGAAAACAAAATAACATTTCCCAAAACAAATTAACATTTCAGAAAACAAATTAACATTTCAGAAAACAAAATTACAAACTCTGAAACACTTTTACATTTTGGAAAACAAAATAACATTTCCCAAAACAAATTAACATTTCAGAAAACAAAATTACAAACTCTGAAACACTTTTACATTTTGGAAAACAAAATAACATTTCCCAAAACAAATGAACATTTCAGAAAACAAAATTACAAACTCTGAAACACTTTTACATTTTGGAAAACAAAATAACATTTCCCAAAACAAATTAACATTTCAGAAAACAAATTTACATTTCGCGAAACACTTTTACAAGTTTCGAAACTAATTTACATTTCGCGAAACACTTTTACAAGTTCCGAAACAAATTAACATTTCACAAAACACTTTTACAAAGTCGACAATATTACGGAAAGGGAGGTTCCAAACCTCCAAGCTCCGAGGTTGACCCGGAAGTTATAACGGAAGCCTTCGATTTGAATTCATAGTGATCCAAGATGAAGAGCGATATAGCAGCGTTTTGAAACGCTGCTATATCGCTGTTCATCTTGTCAATGTTAATTTGTTTTCTGAAATGTTAATTTGTTTTCTGAAATGTTCATTTGTTTTGGGAAATGTTATTTTGTTTTCCAAAATGTAAAAGTGTTTCAGAGTTTGTAATTTTGTTTTGCCCTTCTCGGCCACCGTACTATATAAATAAAAATGAATTGAATAGAATTGAATCTCCCTGCAAACATTGTGTTGGTGCCACAATCCCCAGTTATTTCCCCTAATTACCTCCGCCAAGGAGGTTATGTGATCGCCCGAGTTTGTCTGTTGCTTTGTCTGGATGTTCGTCTGTTCGTGCTGCAATCTTGCGACCTGCCACAAGGTGGCGTGACCTCAAGGTGCCAAAGCCAAACAGAGCCAAAGCCAGACAGAATGCATATTGTGCAGATTTGCTGTAATTAGCACAACAAAAGATTGCAACGGCAAGCCAGTGTGCATAACTGCATATAGCGTAATGAGAACGGCGAACACTGCTTCCCGACAAAACATTATTATAATAATAATATTAATAATAATTAATAACGGCGAACACTGCTTCCCGACAAAACATTATTATAATAATAATATTAATTATAATTAATAACGGCGAACACTGCTGTTCAATAATGAATAGGGAGAAGGGAATGCCTCTTCTGCTGACAGCGCCAAAGAACAAGTAGCCCACATCAGGAACGTATGTCCATACATGGCTCGCTATCCACAGGTAGGTTGGTGGTTGGCGGAGGTCTGCACTCTCTGAGTGCATTTCTAGTTGTCACATAAATAAATTTGGATATGTTAATACCTGGTGAGTACATGATGACAAATGTTTTTTTCAGGCATTTTGACACGAAGCGGGTACAGCAACAAACGAAACAAAAAAATGTTACATTTGTTTTAGAGTTAGAACCTTCAGGCGTGTATCACAATAGTACAGATCATTTTGTATTTATTAATAAAGAGAAAAGTGACATAACAGATTTGACTTTCGTCTCACCGGAAGATATTTAAAGTCATAAAAATTCTACTCTTTAATAATGATGCAAAATCAATATTCTAATCTGTAATAACAATTGAGAAACAAAAAGTGACATGACATCACTTATTAAGATGTTATGGTCCGCTTTTACCAAGTTACACATCTAGCTAATATGCAGCAAAGATTCATCTATTCTCAAATCCCCCCCCCCCCCCCCCCCCCCCAGGGACCCCCAGCCGTTCCCAGGTCAGCTGCAAGATATAATCCCTTCCACGGAAGCTGGAGCATCGCCCGAGGCCTCAGATAGCCTTGCTTCATAGAGCTCTAAGGAGAGGCACCTTAACAGTTGTCTAAACATCAACTGGCTTCGCTCAATATGGAGGCTGCATTATAACCTTGTGAACTTAGATCATATTCCTACTCTCTGTTTATTCCCTTTGAGGAAAATGTCTATTTTTAAAATTTTTAAATGTTCCACAGTTACTGGTCAACTCTACCATCTGGTCCTGAAGAGATAAAACATGTTTTGTGAAACAGTGAGCTAAAAGCGGCTGTAAAGCTTAACAGAACTTCAAGCTGTTGAGTCGGGTGATGATTTTGTGTGGCTACCCGCTCAAGGTACATCCATCCATCCATTTTCTATACCCGCTGAATCCGTCGGTCGAGTCGCGGGGGGGCTGGAGCCTATCCCAGCGGTCATCGGGTGGGAGGCAGGGTACACCCTGGACAGGCCGCCAGTCCAGCTCAAAGTTACAACTTAAAATTCTGTTGAGGTTTGCTGCATCAGAGATGCAAGCTTTCCTGACAGTTTTTCATTTTTACAGTGTCGTTCACGCTCACCTCTTTGATATTCATGTCACAAGTGAACGCATTAATGTCACAAATATCAGAGCTCACAGCAGAGGCACTCAGAAAGCGATTCTCTGCAGCCCTGGGCCCATCAGCAAGGCCATGCAGGAGAGAGGCTTAAGAAGGACTGCAGATTGATTAACTGTTTGCACCAAACACATTTGACTATGACTGACGTCTGGACAGTTTCGACCAGATTTATGCTCTCTGCAGGATTATTCAGGCTCTGTATTCATGATGGTGCATCTTATTTTGCTCCCAGCATGCAGTTAGCAGTCTTAGCACTCAACAGCCTTGGCTGAATAGAAAATGATAATCCCCTGACTAGCCATGCCTCTAAAGCCAATTTGCTTATAACTGCATGAACACTAGAATGATGCCTGGGAGTACGGAAAGCAAGTATCTTTGCACAGAGCTTGGTGGACTATGGATTAAAAGAACAAGAGAGAAAGGAATCAGTCCAAATCAAAGATTTTTGTAGACTCTTCCAATACCACCTGTCTCCCTGTTTCCTTCTCTTTTCCTTTCTCCCTATCACTTGTACCTCCCCTCCTCCTCCCCCTTGTCTCATTCTCTCTGCAGCTCTGCTACCAACACTACTCTGTAATTTAATCCATTTAGTCATGGCTCCAGATCAATATCCATTTTCCTTGGCCTTAGGGAGAGCTGCCTGAATATGCTTGTTCCAAACGGTGGTTGTATTGGCCAGTAGGGGCTCCTACAGGCCTTAGTGCTAATACAGATGTATTACACCACAGTATGTGAGACAACAAAATAAAGCTTGGATTTAATCTCTCACTAACTTCCTCCATGAAAAATGAACCGACTTTTTATTGCACACTTTACTGCTTACAGTCTTCTGTAAGGCTTTTCTGTCGATTGTGAATTATTCTTTTCTGATGGGATGTTGTATTGAAAAGCTTAGCTAGTTAGCAGAAAAGTGACATCAAATCAAATACAATTGAGGCTAATTTGATTAAAGGGTTCTTGCCGGTGACCAGGGAGAAAGCTGAAATTATCATCAAATCTGCTCCCTCTTGGACTGATTTGCTGTCAGCACAATGCAGGAAGAGCGGTTAGTTTTACTTTACTGGCAGCTTCACTGGTCACTCAGATGGGTCAGGCCAACATGTCCTTGAGACCATTAGAAACATGTCAAAATCTGACTATAAGAGCTTCTCACTCGCTGCCTTTGGATGAACATTTTGTGTCTATAAAACATTGTTGGCGGCCCAACTTCAGTATAAATGTTTTGAAAGCTGCCCGCCAGTGGCCAGCTGTGCGCACCGTGGTCACAGACAGTGATTCTCCTTCACCTGCTCCGCTCCGTTGTGCATTACCATGTTTTATAAATAACCATGTTAAATATTAATCCGTCAGCGTTTGCATGCAAAGTATTCTGAACCTCAAATTTGAGTTTCATGAAGTCAAAAGGGCAAGCAAACAATCTATGTCAAACTATCTGCTGATACAGGTATTAGTATTCATGTGAAACAGGAGAAAATGTTTCTAGAGATATCAGAATGTTTTACTTAAATTTAGATTTTAATTGAGAACTGAAACTCACCAAAAACATGTTTTCGAGATTAAGTCAGCAGGTGAACATCTTATTAGCAACAGACTAATCGCTCTATGTTTGTAATTAGAATTAAGATTAAATCACAATTAAGAGTAAATCTGACATTCACTTTATGATGTTTCAGCCTCTCGCTTCGTCACACCCCTTTAGGATGCCTACATCCAGCTAATGTGTGAGCGTTACAGTTCAGGATTCAGGATTTGATCCATTTATTGGTGAATTGGTGAAATGATTTACAAATCTTGTAAACCGATATTCACAACGAACACAGAGAAAGTATCGAGTGGTGAAAGTGAAACATTTGACTATTTCATGAAAAAGTTGTAACAGTGACAACAGAAGGCTGGAAAAGTAAACGGCATTAAACAGAAACAACTGGAGGAACATGTTGCAGCTAAACAGGTTAATTGGCAACAGGTCAGAAACATGACTGGGTATGTAAAGAGCACCTAGAGAGGCAGAGTCCCTCTAGCCTCATGTTGTCCCTGTCCAAAATTATTTTCTTTTTTTTTTTTTAAAACCTGATGCTAATATAAAATTTAAGATGAGCTAATACTTTTTACAAAATAATAAAATGTCTAATTTCAAGATTTTACGGAAGCCCAGAGCGGACGCGGTACGTATAAACGTTTTTTTGATGGTTTTCTCGAGATAACGAGATAATTATGTCGTTATAACGAGTTCATTTACTGATGGATTTCGAGATCACGAGATGACTATCGATTCTTGAATGCTCATGATCAGTTTCTCAGTATTCTTAAAGCCTTTCCAAGAACGGACTCAAGCTGAAAATGTCAGATTTTGGAGAACCCGACATAGATCAACGCATCAGATTTTACTTCTGTTGAGGTCTAACACAGGCTGAAATTGCAATTTGTTTGTCTTGTAGAGATAACTTTCATATCAGCCCGCGTCATTTAAGGAGACGGCTGGCTCGACTGCAGCTCAACAGGCGTTTACACCTAAGTGATCCTGCTGATATAGTCAACTTCATCAGTGACCAGCTGAGGGGACCAGGCCGTCTCCATGGTTACCGAATGATGCACGAGAGGTGCCGTTATCGCTTTCTCGAGAAAACGAGGTGAATGACTCGTTATCTTGAGAAAACGATAACGACATGATTGGTGTGTGTTAAACCTGATTCCATTCTTCAAATGCTTGTCACACCAGCAGGATTTGCTTTGTGCATTTTCACAAACGCTCCACATTCCATGTTTGATTCATAGGCTACTTTATTCAGTTATCAATGAAAGGGGGGTAAAAATGGGTACACCTTTGCCAAAACCATCGGAAAATTAACTCGTTAACGAGATAATTTTGTCGTTATCTCGAGAAAACGATCAACGATATTTACATTTGACAGTGTTACTGCCTTTTATGGGGGGAAATCGAGATGTATATCCTCAGTAGAAGCTGTGCCAGGGCTCGTTTCAGTAATCATGAATAAATTAAGCTCAGATAAAACATGAAAATTTAAACTATTTCAAAATGATGACCATGTGATACAGTCAGATTGTTTTGTCGAAATAGACAGACTGATAAACAAACTGATTACTAATTCTGCAAAGGAAATTATGCCATCAATGCTAGAATCAAAATAAATAAAAGTAACAGTGAAAGAAAGGCAAATAGCATTTACAATGTTATTGTTATGAAAGGAATTAGCAATAAAATGAAAAATAAGTACTGTATTTATAGATAGTCACAAGATTACAAAGTTATGCACAGCTGCAGTATAAAACAGGAAGAAAAAGTAAGAATTTACAAATTTATAATCCTAGTTTATACAGATGTGAAGTGAAATGGTGTATTATGACACAGACATGAGCTGTTGCACGATAAAATGGTACAAATGACTTTCTAAAGTGTTCTTTATGACATGAGTCTGTTGGAGGAGGTGGTCTGTTGTCTGTGTCACGGAGGGAATGGGATGAATTAAAGATGATGAAAAGCAGTCAAACAAATAGAGTTTGATTTACAGAATTATGAACAAGAAAATGTATTAGAAATGTGACTGTTGGCTGTTTAATGTCCACAGTAAGGCTGCAGCCTAACTGTAGAGCACATACGTATTTTTACATGATTGTTAACATATTACATTTGAATGAATAAAAAGCATCTAATATTAAAGACAGAACCTAATCTTACTTTCATGACATATACCTCAGACATCATAAACATCTGATGAGGAAAAACTGATATAAAGCTGAGAAAAATGAGAAACTCACGCACAGAGTTTGTTCTTCTGGAAGGTTTTTGTTTTCCAAAAGTCTATATTTAGATTAACTTTCGTTTATAAATCTTTAAAATAACCTCACCTCCATCTTAGGGGCTTGAATTTTTTATCAGGCGCCTCATAATCTCCAACATATGGTTCTTATCCATACATGCATATAAAAGTAGTTGCAAATTCTCGCTTTTATGAGTCTCCCAGTTCAATGTTTATGTCCTATCACAGGATTATCTTACCCTTATCCTTACCCTGTTATTACCCTTTTCTTTTTCCTCTACATTCTTTCCCCCGACATTTATCTAGTGTTTCCATTTTACCTGAACCTTTATTCATCATCTTACCTGTAATTGCCTTTCTCATACATTTGCCTATTTTTTGCATACACACCTGTTTTCATTTGAGTGAGACTCTCGAGATGACAAGGTCTGAACTGTTACTTCACAGCAAAAAGGCCTCACCTCTAGCTTGATTGATTAATATTGATTATTACTGATTTTATTGTTTTAACTTCTGTCTTTATTTGGGCCTTTTACTTTTATTCATGCTTTTATTTGTGTTTTTTTTTTACTTTTATTTATTCTATATACATTTTATTTATTTTACTCTAACATATTTTTATTCCTACCTTAAGCACTTTGGTCACTGGTTGCTGTTTTTAAATAAACCTGGCTTGTTTCTCATATTTTATCCAGGAACAGACACATGACAGGAACAATAACACAAGGCAGGGTACCGTATCTGCAGTACTGTAAAAAGCATAAATTATAAAGCTTATTTTCTCCTGTGGCAACCGCTTGTTGGCTTATTATTTATATGCATTGTGGGCATAAACAACAATGTCTTCACAGCCCCGCACACACTGACACCCCAACAAACATGCCTCCTTTGGGGTGCTTGTGTTGCCACTGTGGACAGAAAATGAAGCCTACAGGGGAAGCCCACTGTGTGCCCCACTACTGGCATGAGAAGAGGGGCACATGTGGGCCCGATAGTGTGAGGCCCTGATCATGTATAAGTGGGACAACCCAAAGTGAGGGCTGAAAGTAGAAAGTAGTAGAATGGGCTCCTGGTGGACCTCACCGATATCTATTTTATATGAATTCTGTGAATGACTAATAAATTCATGAGCATGTTTATTGTTTGATTTTTTTTTTCTCTCTGCTGACAAGAACTGAGCTTTGTAGCACTCAGCATTATAAACTCTCCCAAAAGACACTCAAACCCTTCTGAACTAAAAGTATGTTGCAAACATAGAGTGCAACCTGTACACCTCACCTGTACTTTACTTTGGATAAACGGGTCTGCTTAACGCACACAGAAAAGTAAATGTTGTCTGACTTTACTTTCTGGCTCTACTTATTGGAAACGAACAATCTTAAAGCCTTTTCTCCACTTCAGTCCTTTTGACATAAAATGAATACACAAGATGAAGCGCACACAATCAGGGTGCTAAATATTTAGTTTTATCTATGATGATTGTGGAAGATGACCAGCAGACATGAGAGAAGTTCTACACATCACTTGTTTTCCAGCCTCAGATACACAATGGAAGCTGCCTCAAGTATGCCATACAGTTCTTTGTCAGAGAGCTCTCTTTGCAATCAATGATTACCTTGTTATCTCCCGTACAGAGAATTTAATTTGCACCGGAGGTGAAATTTAAAAAACAAAAAACATCTTACTCATGCATGTAATAATGTTTAATATGAGGACTGGGCACTTCTAAATGAGCAAAATCTGTCTTTAAGTAAGCACAAGACTGCTATCCCCTCTGGTATGTTGCTCTTCCATGGATTTTTTATTTTTATTTTGCCAAAGATTGGAGTTATTTTGTCAGCTCCCTGCTTGATAACACTCTATTTGTTGGTTAAGTTTTATTTATTCATACAGAAATCCTTGAGATTTTATTTCCACTTGGAGTGCTCATGTTGTGAAGCCACTCTTATCTGAGCAGATGGTAATTCACACATTTGTAGAGATTACTGACAGAGCTTTTCATATTTCCTACACACAAAACACGTGCTGAATTGAAGTCTGAAGAAACATTCCCTATGAGGTCATCTTTTAAATCTAAAAACGTCATTCGGACAGCAGGCAAGCCTGACCTCATGAATACTGTGTCTCTTTTTACTCCAGCAACAAGTAACATTGCTTCTAAAAATGGGCTCAGAGGCAGAGTCTATTTTTAAAGGGGAGGATTCTTCCCCTTAAAGTCTTTGATGTTCAGAAGTTAAAAAGGCTAGAAGCCTTCAGGTAGGCACTGGGTATCTAAAGATAAAGGCAGATTTAGACGTGGCAATAAACCTTTTCAGACCAGGTTTAGGCCAGTTTTGTGCAACAAACAGCTAAACAGGTGGTAAAAAGGCACGCACTTCTATCTGGTTTTTTTTGTGGCTCAAGGATGTCCAAACTCCTCTTTTATAAATGGATTTTTCTACAGCTATGAACTGTGTATATGTCTTCATTCTCAAGTTGTGTTCTTAATCTGTGTTAAAGCGATGGCTCATAATGGAAATAGATCGTCTTACACTTCCCTGAGAATGAATCTCATGACTCACAGCTAAATATATTGAGCATGTCTGATTGATTCATGACTGCCAATATCGTCACAATCATTTAGACGTACATCTCCAGTACCGGCTGGATATGGAGCTTATCAAGGGCAGCTATTATGGTGGTGTTACACTGGAAGTGACCTAGCTGTGAACCACCAGCATTATCAATAGATTAATTACCCTGCCTTCTCTTCTCTGCTCTATTTGCTCTCCTCTGCGTCTCTCTTTATGTATCACCTCTACTTTTCCTCTGTCCCTTTGTCCACTTTGTCCTCTAAAAGGGATATTTTAGGTTCTTTTGAAGTGGGCTTGTGTGAAGTATTTATGAGTAGTCAGTGTCTTACCTGCAGTAGACAGCGGTCAGAGTGCTCTCAGTTTGGAGCTTTTGAAACAAGTCTTAAAGGACAGGCCAAACTAACAAAGCAGCTCAGAAAGGGGCCAATTTTTTGACATCCCGAAAAACTTCAGTGTGAGAGCTAAACTGTGGATGTTTGCACTGTTTTACTTCTGCATCGTACAGTTTTTTACTTTGTCACTACATTTTTTCAACTGCAGATGGCATCAGAATTTACAGCTTTGTCTGGACCTTTCGTGTCAAAAATCGATGCAAAGCATTGTAAATATAGTGGTACATATAGTGTATCATGTATCACGATTCAGAATGTTGGGTTAATGCTGAGAAGCAGTGTGTTTCAAATCAAACCAAGATCCTTTACTAGACTTAACCAAGTAGTTTAAGTGCATAAACCTGACCAGACTGAGAGTGTAAATACAAGAAGAAGGATGAGCACCTTGTTACGAGAATCTTGTTCTTTTTGTGCCAGTTCATGGTGTCAATTTTGTATCGATATGTTTATTTTGTCGTTACACTTTCTCAACCACTTGTAAGATGGTCTATGGTTTGAACTAACACAGTCTGGGATGCAACACCATGTCACATTATGCAGAGCCAGTCAATGCAACTGTGTTGTGCAAAAGGAACGTGGTGTAAAAGTCCACAATATATTATTCACTGAGACTGCTATGACATTTTCCAGATTTGAATTGTTTTAGATGCCAAAAAATTGCCCCTTTCTGTGAGATCACATTTCAGCACAGTACCACCCTGTTAACCAGCAGATCTCGTGTTCAGCAGTGCAATTTAATTACTAATGATAAGGTCCATCTTCTCTCTCCATCTCTTATGTTCTCAACTAAATTTGACCATTTTTAGACAAACAAAGCAAAATCTCTAACAATGCTCTTAAATGGAGGTAATTGGAGAGCATTCCTCACATGGTGCCAATGCCCCAGCATACAACACAGTGTGACGTAACTTCATATTTTTTAAATGCTTGTTTCGACTGGAGGACTTTTTGGCTCTTGCTGCTGTCTACTGCAGGCAAGACACTGACAACTCATAAATACTTTACACAACCCCACTTAAAAATAATTCAATAAAGAAACTGTTATTTCCTTTTAATTGTCAATCCTCTTACATTTAGTTAAATATCAAAAAAGTCGTTATTTTTTATTATTTAGTTAGACATGTGCTGAAGGCGGTGAACCCCAGGAAGGCGGCCGGCCCCGATGGTGTACCTGGCAAGGTGCTAAAAGCGTGTGCTGACCAACTGGCTGGTGTTTTCACTGATATATTCAACCTGTCCCTGTCGCAGGCCATCATCCCACTCTGCCTCAAATCCTCCACCATCATCCCAGTCCCCAAGAAGTCAGTAGTGGAGAGCGCTAATGACAACAGGCCTGTTGCACTTACGCCGGTGGTCATGAAGTGCTTCGAGAGACTGGTCTCAAAACACATCAGAGACTGCCTCCCTCCCACTCTGGACCCTTACCAGTTTGCCTATAGGGCAAACCGCTCCACAGAGGATGCCATCAATATCGCGCTACACACTGCGCTGAGTCATCTGGAGCAAAGGGAAAGCTACGTGAGGATGCTCTTCCTGGATTTCAGCTCAGCCTTCAACCGCATCATCCCGGAGATCCTATTCCAGAAACTCTCACTCCTGGGCATCTCGACCCCCACATGCCATTGGATTAGGAACTTCCTCACAGACCGCCCTCAGTCTGTGAAATTAGGCCCTCACCTTTCCTCCACTATCAAACTCAGTACTGGCTCCCCTCAAGGCTGTGTACTGAGCCCTCTCCTGTTCACCCTGTACACACATGACTGCTCTCCGACCCATCTCTCAAACACCATCATAAAGTTTGCGGATGATACCACCGTGATTGGACTCATCTCAGGGAGAGATGAGTCTGATTACAGGAAGGAGGTTAACAAATTGACACTGTGGTGTACAGCAAACAACCTGCCACTGAACACCACAAAAACGAAAGAAATAATAATGGACTTCAGGAAGGGAAGAGCTGTCCCAGCCCCGCTTTACATAAACTGGTCTGTGTGGAAAGGGTGAGCTCCATAAAGTTCCTGGGAGTGCAGATCTCCGACAGTCTCTCCTGGTCTGCTAACAGCACAGTGGTGGTGAAGAAGGCACTGCAGCGACTCCACTTTCTGAGGGTCCTCAGGAGGAACAACCTGGAGGTAAAGCTTCTGGTGCTGTTCTACAGAGCCACCATTGAGAGCATCATCGCGTACGGCATCACAGCATGGTACGGAGGGTGCTCAGCAGCAGACAGGAAAGCGGTACAAAGGGTGATCAACACAGCCCAGCGGATCACTGGCTGCTCCCTGCCCAGCCTGGAGCACATTGCCACTTCTCGCAACCTCAGCAGAGCGGACAGCATCATAAAAGACACATCCCACCCCAGAAATGACGTGTTCGACCTGCTTCCGTCTGGACGACGTTACAGGTCACACAAATCCAGGACAAACAGGCTCAGGGACAGCTTCTATCCAAGAGCCATCACTTTACTGAACAATAGAAATAAATAGTTACCAAATCTTCACAGTTCATTCATCACCACACGCAATGAGAACTGTGCAATACACCTCATGTGCAATTTCATACCATGCAATTCCGGAAAAATGTGCAATATTTTATATTTTGTTACTGTGCCTTCATTTTATTTAATTTTATCTCATTTTATTTAAATTTACTTTAAACATAGTCTTGTTTTAAATTCTGATGTCTTATAAGCACCTTTGGAGATGCAACCAAATTTCATTGTAATGCAAATTATAATGACAATAAAGGCGATTCTGATTCTTATATTTCATATATCAGATATTCCAATATTCTGAAAAGACTGTAGTTGAACTGTAATCAAACACATAGAGCTGTTCTTATGAGAGCATCAAAGAGGGCATGAACCTAAACCAGGATGCTTTGTGTGCCTCTCTCTGGCTTCAACACGAAAATGTACCTCTACATGCTGCATACAAATAGATATGCAGCCACAAACGGAGGTGCACACTTCTTCCATACATGAAGACGCCGCAGGTGAACACACACCTGTGTGTGCACAATCGTTTCTCACTTTGATCCTGATCTTTCTAGCACGTTAAATTTGTTGGTTGATTTTATCTTCTGCGTCTGGCAGCATTTGTTGTGGCATGTGACATGTGACACCACACCGCATGATGGAAGAATAAGCTCTCCTTATCACACCAAACCAAAAATATGTTTCCTTTTAAAGAGGAAGCGGTAAAAATGCTGTAAAAGCATGACCGATGAACAGCTTTTGAGGGTAGGAATTCATGTCAGAAATGTTTAAGCTCCCTGCTTGAGTTTGACTGCTGTTTGTTACATTGCCACAACAAAGCATCTTGTTCAATGGCATCTGCCACCTATCACTGTACTTCCTAAACGTTTTATAGATTTGAGATAAAAATAGAACAGTTTACATTCATGTCAATTGTTGTATGAAAATGTTACCAGCAAGCCAACGTGCTATCACTGACAATGTTGATTTTTACTATATAATGCTTACCCTTTTAGAGTAGCATTTTTATGTTTGTTAACTAACAGGGTATTTAAATGGCATCATGATAGGTTTGCCAATATTTAAAAACCCAAATTACCAGAGATATTTAAAACTTCTCTGAATCACAAATGTCACAAAAACACATTAAAGTTATCTAATTGAATTTTCACATGGGAGATTCTCCTGTTGGTCCTAGAGTTGGAGTCAGAAGACAAACCGGTGCTACGGAAATACATTAAATAACGATCTATTCAATACTGCATGTTATATGCTGAAAATTATGTGCCAGCATCATGGTGAAGTGAATCTGCAGTTTTGCTGGGGTGGACACAAATTTCCTGATTTTTACGCAGTTGCATGGAACATTTATTTGTAAATACATGCCTTATAATTATCATTATTTTAGACCACTATACTTTTGTTTTCAGTTGTTATTTGATTAGGTTTCAGCAACAAAAGACTTTGTTGGGTCAAGAAAGAGATCATAGTTTTGGATCATCTTTTCCAAACGTTTCTGTCATCATCACCAAGTTTTTCAGCAAAAAAAACGTGACATGAGTAACAAACAAAGTGATGTTTAATATCAGTATTAGTTATTTAACTTTTTTGTGTTTGTCATTTAAATGGGTTTGCTATTAATGCAATACAGAATTGCTTTTGAATTGTTTTCAAAAATGATTTGAAAACATTTTTTTTTTCAAACAGAGTCAAAAAAAATAATAAAACATGGAAAAAACTAAAAACAAACAAACTCACTCACAAAAACACAAAAACGGCCACAAGGAACCGGGAGTAGCACGAGAGAGGGTAACTGTGGGATCTGGCAAATGCTGAGCACAAACCGGGAGACTAAATCCTGTGGGGAGAGTGATTAGTGAATGACTGCAGCTGAGGATAAAAGAAAACCGGTAAAGGGAGTAGAGCTAATGATTAGACTGGAGAGAGACTGAGGAAATGTGTGAGGAAATGGCAAAACTTAAGAAACAGAATGGAAAAACATCAAAATACACAGATCGTGACAATTACTGTCTTTCCTGAAACTGCATGAAATATCTTTGTTTGGTGTCTGGTGACTTTTTATATTTTTTTTTCATGTATATTAACGACTGCAAGTGAAACTGAAACGAGGGTGAGAACTTTGTTCTCAATATTTGTAGAACATTTTGAGCCAATACAATTCTGATGCAGAAGTGAAATTTTTGCAGCTCTGCTCCATATTTAATAGAAATACATTGGGAAATCGCTAAGACACGCCATCATTCTGGTTTAGATGCCAGAAAACCAACCTACATTAGTTGAGAATTATCAGATCCTTTCTCTTCAGCAAACTCATGTCAATTTTCCCTAAAGCAACAGATTTTTCAGATGCTATTGATTAGACAGTGTGAGGAAATTCACAGAATAACCCAGAGAGACTAAAAACTAAGCCCAGTTAGAAGCTGAGAAAAGATTTATTATCTACCCTCCAGTCTCTTTTTTTTCTCTATTCCCCCTTCCTTAAAGCTGACGGATATCCAGCTCTACGTCTTCACTCAGCCGTGTACGTTTGCCCTCCCATTTCCCTGCTGAGAGGTCAGCTCTGTTCGTGTCTGTTGGAAAGCTTCCACAAGAGCTACATCTTTAGCCATACTGAGCTAACAGCAGGTAGTTTTGCTGTTGCTGCTGTTTGAAGTGATTCATTTCATCCCTCAACTTTGAAGAGCCTTATACAATGAAGAAATTTGAGTGTAGCTTGAAAGTGAGGCACCAAATTATTATACACATTATTTCACAATCTGTATGCGTTGCGCTGTGTTACCCCTTCTTTTTTAGTCTTTTTATAGAACAAACTTGTTTTGGGGATGGCCTCCTGGCTGTCTCAGGGAACAAATGACCTCGAAGGTTAACATCAGAATTTTTTTGCCTGTGAATCTCGGGTTAATGTCCTGTGATATTCTCAAAGGGGAACAAACAAACAGAGCTCTGTCATTTGGGTCTAAGTATACAGACATTCAGAGAATTATAGGCTACAGCACATATTACGATGATCATGAAAGGCTGATTTGCGCAACTCTGTTTTTCTGAAGGTAATAGTTTCCGGTAAACTTTATTAAATCTTTACCCAGTGGTCTCATTCTCTGTCTCGGCAATGCTGGCTGATTAGATGGGAACTGCAGGGCTCCAAATTGCATAGAAGCATAATGATTTACTGGCTGGATTGAGAGAAAAGTGGTATTATAACTTTTGCAGTGTGATTTAAAATGTCAATTGTGGACCTGGAGACTCTTACAGCAGGTGGAAAGAACATCATAGACATGCACAGGAATCCTAAAAGGGCGTCCAAGTGTCAGCGAGCACAAACAATTTAGCAGCACAAAACCCTCACGGACAGACACAAAATCCTGTTCACATGAAATTATTGTGCTCCAGTGTAAGAGTTTACTGTACGAGGAGCCTCTCTGTGACTTGCACAGTGAGCATGTCGTTGTAAAGAATAGTGTTCATGAGTCACTCCTGTCTTTAGCCTGAGGCTCAGCATCCAGCCAACTGAAGGACGGGATTTGTGTTTTATTTTAGTCTCTCTAATATGCCGTGAAGACACCATTATCTTGGACATGTTGTATTCCAGAGCTCCTATTCTTTAAAATGCCACAGAAGATGTGGATGACTTAAACAGTTTCACCCTCATCAGTGTCATTGAGATTATTAGATGTGTCTTTTTGTCTTTGCCGGCCTAAGCAGTGTGTGGCTGAATGCGTTGTCCTTGATGAGCGAAGGATGTTATCTTTTCTGTCATGCACACACCAGCCACCCATAGAGAAGGGGTGGGCTTGCAAGGAACTTGGCTGATTCAGGGCATGGGGAATACAGAGCTCTGTGTATGGCAAAAGTTGCCTGTGAATACTAAGAATGTTTCACAAAGGACCCTTTTGTCAGCGTCAGGTCCCTTTGAGGAGAGTCATAAATAGCATGATCCCATCAGCTTTATTCCACCAAGTCACTGAATACTATAAAAAAAACACACTTGGTTTGGTTAACAAAATTAAGACAAATCGACAAGTGGTTGTTAAAAATATGAATATGCAAAGTTGAGGTTTTAAGGAATGATATCAGCTGTTATGCTGCACACAACTGGAACAAACTACCAGCAGAACTGAAATCAGCCCCAACTGTAAGCACTTTTAAATCCAGGTTAAAAACATTTCTCTTTCGGTGTGCTTATGGTTGAGTTTATATTTTTCTTTTTCCCCTCTTCTTTGATTGCTTTTAACTGTGTTTTAATTTTTATTTAATTTATTTTCTCTTTAAATTGCTTGTTTTTATGCTGCTTTATGCTGTTCTTTTAAATGCCTTGTCTTTATGTAAAGCACATTGAGTTGCCTGTGGTATGAAATGCGCTATATAAATAAAGATGCCTTGCCTTGCCTTGCCTAAAGTCAACGATCATTAATAACGCTCGTTTTCACCATGTGGTGTGGTTTTGGTGGGATCATCTGATTGTCTGAAGTTTGCTGATGACTTTAAAAAACAGATGCTTAATACAGTTATGTCAATCTTCGTGGGATCCCCTGCAAAGGACTTACACAACATTAGGCAGTTGGTTTTAATGTTATGTCTGTTGGTTGCGTATTCCTTTGTTCACAGCATCTTGGAAACCTGATTTGTCAGATTTGGTTTGTTTCTGAGAACCATCTGGGAAGTCGCTGTTTGCAAAAGCAAAGCAACATGCCAACAAACCAAGCGGGTGACATAAACTATATAATAAGAAAACAAATTAATTTTTCGTGACCTCAGTCTCCAACACACACACAGTCAGACACACAGAGAAAAGAAAAGAGGAATCTCCCTCCTTTAAAACGGAGCAGCTACCCAGTGCATCAGTAACCTGATTACCCCAGCTGTCACTCTGAATGTGGCCAGGCTTTGGGATCCACTCGTTCTTTGATCCTCACTTCCAGATAAAAACCCGTTCTCCTGAAGATTGGAAACAACCTCAGAACAGGACAGACACAAACGCATGGAAAGGGAAAGAACCGGGACTTAAACTCAGGAGGTAAGAGAATGTGGCGATGAAGACTTTTTTTTTGTTGTCTTTATTTTGACTTCATTTTTCAGTTATTAGGCATTTGGATATATTTTAGACTATTAAAGACACATTTCAGAGTTTCTGTATTTCTGAGGTTAGAGCTGCGTGCCTGTTAGTGCAGCGTTTCTGCACATACACACAAGTATTTCTGTATTCTTGTTCCATCTAATCCTGGTTTATCATCTCACTTTCTTCTGGAACTGTTCATCGTTAGGCTTTCTATGACCACACAAGATAACTGGCCTGACAGTGGATAGGAGAAAGTGTAGGAGTTTCAAAGAAGGCAGCTAGTCACATAGGGGAGGGTAACAGGATACAACTAGTGGGTGGACCTTAGTTATTGTTTCCGTGTACAACAAGTGTCTCACTCATATGCTGTCTTTCCCTCAAACAGGAGAACTTTGTATGATTGTGAGCCTGTGTCTGCACAGAGTCTACAGTACTTATATCTTATGAATCTGTGCTTTTCAGCTGTCTCTACACGACCACAGGTTTAAACACTCCACAAAGACTCTGGAACACTGTTTGAACTAATTGAAAAAGTCAGGATACCGCAGGAAACTGAAGACCCTGGGCTGCATTTAGCAGCTTCAAAAATATGGCAGAGCGCACGCCGGATACCGACCCCACCAAGGTGATCCAGAATCCAAAGGATGACATGCAGGATTTAAGAAAAGTTTCAACAGAGTCTGCATCAGCAGCAGTGGTGAAAGAGACGCCTGTAGACCTGGGGCTGTTTCGAAGCTTGTCCAAGTCGGACTCTGACTTGTTGTCGTCGCCGATCGGAGAGGAGAATGGATGTCTGGCCAACCGCAGTGGGTCTGTGTCTAACTGCAGCTCTGCGCAGCTGTCCGTGGATCATATGCCTTCCTTTGCCTCTGAATGGGATGAGGTAATACACAAGCTGTAGGGATGGGAAACAAGCAGGAGGGTGTAGAGGACAGAGGGAGTGGCACTTTGGAGTGTGTTCATGTTGTTAAGAGAAAGTGAATTAGCGAGTGGAAGAGCAATAAGAGAGGAAACACAGGATTAGTGAGGAAAAAAGACAAAGGGGAGCAGCACATTTCATAAGAGAGGAAGGAAGAGAGGGAGAGCAGAGGCAGCAGTAGGACCGGGAGTCCAGCAGAAGCAGTAATAGAGTAACTTTACTCAGGATGTTGGCGGAGAATGCCTGTGGGCGAGTGCTTGAATGCATGAATGGCTTGATCACTTGCACCGACCTCCCTGTAGCAGCTCTGGCATCCAAGACTAATTGGGCTTGTGCTGTCATTCCACATCCACTCAGTACATGTCTCAGGGGCCGACCCACGCTTCCACTGTCTCATCCTACTCTCTTCTGGCTCCTTTGCTCCGTCTTGCACCATCGACTTTCTGCCCACTGTGAGCAATCCTTCACCCCGCCTTATATCCCAAAAAGACCTTTAATTGGGATTTGTTTTCAGCACTTTGGAGCATCAATTCAATGTACTCTCAAGCAGTGCAAAAACCCTGAAATGAACTTATGATTCCTATCCAAAAATGTTAAAGCTAGAGACAATGGCTGATAACTGATAATGTATTTTTAAATTGCACAGCTTAAAGGCTAAAGAGTATGTAGCAGAATGAAACTTTTTTGACATGTTTTACCCAGTGTTTTACCCCCATCATAATGATAACACTCGTTTAACTTTAATCAGATCACCAGTTTCTCTGTCAGACCTATCTTGGTGCTGATGTTATTACTCCAATTCCACTTGAAGCATTGATACGCACTGACAATGTGAAGTGGGTGGGCAGCAAGTTAAACTAATATTAATATCTGAAGCAACTACCAATGGCTGCAGATATATCTTTGACTGATGTATGGCTCCCACACAGTTGGGTTGGGAATTACGCCATGCAGTTACTTAGGAAGCTATGGCCTGGAATGTCCATGTTGCACTGCCATGTTTGTAAAGTAGAGTGGACAAAGCAAACAAGAACTCTACAATGGGCATTTTAAGTCTTTTCCCCTTTTTTAGTGGCCAACATGACTACATGTTTATTGTATATTTGAAAAAAAAACACAATAAAACAAACCACGGATGAAGAACTCTTTAGATCACAGATTCTACTCCCTTTCATACATTGCTAATTGGTTATAGCAGCATTTGTGGAAGTCTAAAGTAACCCCTCATGTCTTTGTATATATGTATATATGTCTTGAATCGAGTACATTCTTCAACCCATCCTGAACCCTCTCAGACAAGCTTTCTTGTCATTTCTTTAAGTAGTCTTCTTAGCTCTTCTTGACAGCCATAGGTACAAGGTACAAGAACAGGACTGAAAATGAGTGAAAAAGCTGAACTTTTTTTTTAAAAACTTCAGAAAGTCTGGGGAACGATTGTTCAGGAACACTCTACAAGATTACAGAACAGTCTGGCTGCTTGGAAGCAAATTATAAAGAAATGAGTGAAGGTTCAAGACATTTGCACTGTGCTGTACATCACACAGCAAACATTTCTAAAAGCATGCACAGATAAGTATGCACACACTGTTTGTCATGTGCTTGTTCGTATTACATCCTGACAACAAGAGCAGTAATGTGCCTCCACAGACAGCTTACATATTCTAAAATTTTTCTTGCATTTGTGCATGTCCCTCTTTGTCATCTCCTCGTTCGCCTTTGCCTGCTCGCTGCTCCGCGCCTCTGCTCCCTGACAGAACTGTTTGTTCAGGCCATTCTGGGTGGGGTGTCCTGTTCTCAAGGGCATCCTGTTTTGCAGCTGTTACAGAGTGTCTGTTTCTCCTCCACATTTCAAGGAATTTGTTTGGGTTGGGGATGTGAGATTGGATATGGGCGAGGGCAAATACTGGCTGTGTAACTCAAAGAACTATTCAGGCTTGGAAGCCATGCTTCACGTTTGGGATTTTTCTGGCATGAGAACAAAATTGGTCAAATAAATGTTTTAAAGAAACATAGCAAACAATGAGAAGAATTTAAAGTTTAAAATGATAAGGCACTCAAGTGCAAAAGTATGACAAAAAAAAGGCGCTGGTCACCGAATAAAGACCAGTGTCACAACATCTTATGATGTATTTCTGTCCTTGTAGCTTGTAGAACAGTTTGACAACATGTAGACACAGAATCAGAAAGTTTCTGGAAAAGATTTTGTTCGAGTATCTTTGGAGAGCTGACATTTCTTTTTCTTCATGGCATCCCATAGGTGCTCTGTGGGATTTAGTTCAGGGCTCTGGGGGGATCAGCTAGTATACTGTGAATCATCCTCCTGCTGAAAGACTGGGATCAAATTTCTTGGTTCCTTTATGTCATACCCAAATTCTTCTATACACTTTAAACTATTGAAAATGCCAGCTTTTCTCCTGTGCTCATTCTCTTGCTAATTTAATTTTGGCTGTCTTATTCTTAAAGCTAAACAGTTTCTGTCGCTTTGTATTTTTCGGTACTCCTACATATTGATCCTATTTAGAGTGCTCTGGTAGCTGAGCAAGATATCCTTGCTCCTGTTTCCCACTTTTTACTCAATATTATGTGGTTCAGGCTATTATTGACCCTCCATTTTAAAATCTTTGTGATCCACCCTTTCGTGGGGGGTTGAAGACTGAGTTTGTGCTCATCTGATGAATAGAAAGGCTTTCTCTGCTCAGATAAAGAATTCTTGACCTTTTTCTCTGAGCTCATTTCTCTTATCTTTGACCTTTTTGGAGTTGCTTTTAACTAAACTCATCCAACACAATTTAAAGGAGATTTACAAAAAGTCAATTACTACCTTAATTCACTGAGTATTTGATTAAATAATCACATGAACCTCGGGGGAAGTTTGCAGAAGTTGAACTTTTTGGAGCCACTGTTTATCAGGAGTTGATCAACCATCATTTAACATTAATGCATTAAGGAGACACATGAAGTTAGAAGGAAGCCTCGGCTTCCGTTCAGATACAAAGAAACAATCTTTTAAATCTGCACACAAACAGCCAAATCACTGAATACAAATGCTGGCATTCAGATAATGTTATTATAAAAAGAGGCGATGTGTTTAAATGTAACCTTTACACCTCATTGACATTTTCAGTGCAGCACATGCGTTTGTTCTATTATGTCTGCAGTTTATAGATCCGCATACCATTTTTGTGTTTCCTGTTGTGGCGAAAGGACTTTGTATTCTGTTAAAACTTTCACTCAAACAAAAACAAGCTGATGTGATGAGACAAAATAGTCTTTCTATTCAGAAATAGTCAAATAGTCTTTTTGTACATTGTGATATCCTCTACCTATCCTGTCAGCTTTGCTTGACTTAATAAATCATTCTTTTGACATGTGACTGGGACATGAATGCCTTTTCTCCATTACTGTTTAAAGTAGGCTTGTGATGAAATTTTTTTTTTAAAAACAGTGCAATTTGTTGCCAAGGTTTGTTTTCCATTAGTCCCTCGTCTTTTGATATTCTGTAGAGACCCTAAATTCTGGTTTTAGGCCTTAGACATTGTAGCTTATGTTGATCTCATTTACTGTGAAATTGTGTTTGATTAAATTGTCTCTCTGGTTTCTTACAGTCAAATACTTCATGCACAAAACAATCCTTCATTATTTACAAAAAAGGAGCAAAAGTTTATAATTCCAATGCAGTTTATAGTATACAATTTCAAATCAAATCAAATCAAACTTTATTTATAAAGCACTTTTCATACATTTAAATGTAGCACAAAGTGCTATACATGTTTAAAAGCAGCCCCCGTCCCCACCCCACCCTGCCCCACCCCAGCACATACACACAAACAGACATATGTACACACACACGCATAATAATAATAATAATAATAATAAATAAATACATATTTTTTTATTATAATTTTAAATGCCATTGTCATATTCAGAAGATTTCTGGAGGTTTAAGCAACTTAAGTTTGCCTAACATCACTTTAGCTAATTCACGAGCAGCTATTGCATGCTAACCAGTAAATATCAAATATGGTGACCTGGCTGAAACTATTGCTAGTATTTAAATAAACAAGCCAAGTTATCGTCAGCTAAACATAAGTTAAATCAGCTTATAAATAAATATTCTAGATATCTTCTGTGTTTTTTTATATATATCTAATCAATGTTTAGTCACCAAAATTTGGCATTTTAAAACATTTTGGCACCAGTTTAATCATTTAAAGCTTATATTTTATTATTTTTACTTGAACAAGATTTGAATGCACCACAGATAATGCAGGAAGGGGAGTACAATCCAAATTCCCCAAGAAAAACAAAAGTGAGACATATGTAATGAGCCAAATGCAGAAGTAGGCATATCATTATAGGTGTCTCAGAATGTTCAAATTAACACATTTTTAAGCAACCAGGTGGTACTGAATTTTACATTTCTGGAGGAACTCATGGAGGCTATAATACAGCACATATTGTTAAGAGAGTTGAGTCCATGAAAAACTGTGGCTGAGTAAGTATGTTAAATCCACACACAGTAAGTGAATATAATTTCAGATAATAACCAGCATTATATCCAATTTCTCATGTTTTTGCCTTGCAAAAATGTATGAAAATTGTAGATTTGAGCAGCTTACAGTTGACTGTAGAGACCAAATGCATGCCAGCAATGTACTTCAGTGGCCATTGAAGCATGTAGGTTTTCTATATCTATGCAGGGTAGGAGATAGAGGGAGGGTCAGTTTACTCTATTGCTTGTGTGAGTCTTATCTGAGTATGTGCCACTCACATTTGGTAAAGACAAGGTTGCATTACATTGTTTTGGGTTGGTTGTAATTTTAGAACATTTCTTTAGTGTATTGAGAAGACAGAATACCTGTTGGACAGGGTATTTATTGAAGAGCAAATCATTTGTCCATTTTGAGACGAAAAAAAAAAGTAGAATATTAACACATCTTGGCAGACACTGATAATGTACTCCTAAAATATTCCACAGATCCCCCAAATCCTCAATTTTACCCTGGATGTTGAACAGTATCACAGTATCAGAAGAAATTTATTTGAATGTTTCTGTTAAAATGTCTAACATCTAATATCCTTCTGATCGGGTCTAATCATTGACACAAACAGGAAACATATACCACTAAACAGCATACTGGATTCATACAATGTGATATAGATATAGACAGTGATGGACAGTAACAGAGTACATTTACTTGAGTCCTGTACTTAAGTACATTTTTTGAGTATCTGTACTTTACTTGAGTATTTGTTTTTTTGGAAACTTATGACTTTCACTCCACTACATTTCTAGGAAGCTTGTCGTTACTCGTTCCTTTTAGGCTTTGTAATCCGCTGTTGCTGTTTTTCTTTCCTAAAATGGAATTGGCCACACCAGAGTGGTGTAAAAAGATCTGGAGTCTCAACTGGATTTGGTTGAAAGGCTGTTTTCTGCCGAGACTACGAGAGTGTTTTGTGGACTGAAGATCTTCATCAAAGCAGAGTTGTAGTTTGTAATGGATTCAACTGTAAACTTCCCCTCCATACTGAATGTGTGGGGAGAAAAAAAAGGCTCTCCTGTTTTTTGGGTGGGGATGTTTTAAATATATATTTTTTTTATAAAAATAGCTGTCCTTATTTTTTTTAATTATATTTCTATGTTGAAGTTTTTACAGGTGGTACAGACTTTTTATAGCAGTGGTACAAAAAGTCTTCATGTCGGCATCATCAGGTGGTTTCAGAGTTACATGGTTCTGTAAAAGCAGTCATTACAATACAGCAATGTACTGATATTAGATCATGTATTTTGTACTTTTGAATACTTGAGTATTTTTAAAAGTAAGTACTTCAGTACTTTAATTTGAGTAAAATTTGACCGAGCAACTTTTACTTGTAGTTCAGTAAGATTTGACCATGAGTATCAATACTTTGACTCAAGTACTGGAGTTGAGTTCTTTGTCCACCACTGGATATAGATTAATTTAAATTTTGGGGACCATTACTCGTGCTACTGAGAATAGAACTGACTTTTATCATAAAAACGTACATCCATCTGTTCAGTACCCAAAGGTAAAGGTTAACAGCCACAAGTTAAAGATGCTCGAGTACCTTGATTCTTGTGCCTACTCTGAACTTCTCGGTGGCATTCCTGGGGTCTTTATGTATGCAAGCGTTTTGAATTAGTCTTCATTCATTCATATTAGTATAATATAAGTGTAATATTACTGTAATATGTGTTTTTTTGGTCCTGTCGTGAAAATATCCATATTTTTGTCATGTTTAATTGAGTCAGTTGTAATATTTATATATAGTTTTAATCTTTTCCTTTTGTAAAACCATAGTTTTAAAAATATATAGATCTATTAGCTCCTGGTATGAGTAAAAAAAAAATCTAAATTATTTTTCAGTCTATATGAATTCTACTTGAACAAATCTTGATAAGAGAAGCTAATAAAAGGGCTTTTTTTTTTTTTTTTAATGTATGTTTAAGCTGGTTCATAATTCATATCGAAAGCTACGGCAGAGTGAATATATCCCCAAGATCTGGTTAGACACATGTGGTACATGAATATGAGATGGGATGTCAAGTATAGTCCTGCTTCACGTGCCGTGTTGACCTTAGGAAGAACAATAGTCTCAAAAGGCGGAGCGGAAGAGAGCACATTGCTTCCAATCTGCTATTTAAACTGTTATTCCAGGCATGTAATAGCTTAAGTTACTATTTCTTAGCAGATGCGGGTTAGCAAGAATTAAATGTGGTTTCCTAGTTTCATAACTCTTTCAAAATGGAGCAGTTTTCTTTTGTGGTGTTCATCAGTTAGAAATGGAAATCTGACTTTTCTGTTTTCACACTTCTTACTTTATCACCTCAGCTAACATTTTAGTTGTAAGTTTACTGTCTTAATCTCTACTATTCTTCTGTACAGCATGATGTTTATTAAAGTAAAATATGGTCTTGTTTGGAATCAAGTACACCATAAAGCAGGATATATTGTCGGTGAATGTCTATGTCCCTTGTACTTTCAGTGTGTATCGTAGTGTTGGACTCAATCAGTGCATCAACGCATTGAATGGGCGTCGGGTCTGCTGGAGAAAGAGCTCACTCTGATTGGCTGTTCAGTGTGTGTGGCGAATAAGTGTTTTAGAAGGGAAATGGCAGTGAGGAAAGAAAGCAAACGGAGAACCTAACATGTCGTGCAGAGAATCTTGTCGATTATCAGCTACATTTCTCTAAAACAAGCAACACTTTCACTGCAATAAGGACATGTGGAGTAGAGGAACTGAAGACCGAGTGATCATGACTCAAGAGAAACCAGCTCAGTGTGACATTACTGAAAAAAACCCACATTATTTTTATTTAGTTTTTCAAAAAATACAGTTTTCCGTAATGTACCACCAACATCTGTACAGGCGAGCCGGGCCTTCTTGGCCAGGCATAGATTGCACATCCCTTTGAGTTCAAGTGTTGTTTTGTTAGCTAGACGCTAACGACGGGATGAAACCCATCAGGTAGCCTCTTGTCACTGCTGATTCTTTACAACAGTTTGGTGTATATAATATACCATAGAAGGTGGCTACCTTGTGTCTGACAAGTCTGTATTGCATGTGCATGCATAATTTCCACAGGCTGTCAGTTGGATCCTCTCCTTGTTTGTCACGTGCGACAAAAAAAACTAAAAGGCCCAGTGCTAAACCGGAGGCTTAAAACAGACAAAAACTAATGGAAAATGCCACAATCGCTACAGCATATGAATATTCTGTCATGGGGAAAAAACTGGTGCATTATTACGTTTAAAAATAAAAAAAAAAAGGATTGCTGGTCTAAATGATTTACACATACATAGTTGCATAGATCCTTATATAGCTGCACCAAAGCCATCCCTGAAAGGCTTCATAAATATTAAAGTTCTACTGTCATCCATCAGTCCCGTATGGAGCTTGAATCTACAATACATTAAGCAGAAATGACTTTTCTGATCATTTGACAAGCTGGATATGGTGAATCTACATGTTAATATCTACACAGGTAGAATGTGAAGGTGCCCAAACCTTTGATTTATCCTCTCTGAAAGATCTTCATGGAAAAGCTCTAAAGGAAGATCGTTTTCACACTTGTTTGTGTCTAAGTGGATTTCTAAACTTGTAATCTTGTTGGCCAAACTTTTCACAAATTAAACCAGCAAACAATGAGAGTATCTAACATTGTGAAAGCCATCTGGATTGTTGTCATTCTCACTGACTTTATTTATGCTGTGTGGTTTCAGAGCTGTCAAATTACTAAAAATCAGTTCAAGTCTTCAGCACTCCTGGATAGAACTGGGTTTTGTGTACTGGGGAGCTACAGGCCCATCTGTCTTTATTGACAGTGATACTGAGGCGGTAATCCTGTTTCCACTGAAGCAGGCAGCATTTTTTGCTTAGTTAATAAAATCCAGTCATCTTTTCCATCAGCTCTTCTGTTTTGGGCTTGCAGCCAGCATTTATCCTCCAAAACCACTGGCTCTGTGTACAATAATGTACTGTTTGTTTAAAGCACATTGTGTAGCATTACTTCACCTTATCTGTAATGTATTAGTTAGCATGTAGCCAAGAAAGACGTAATGAAGAGAAACAATGGGATGCAAAGAAAGAATGGGAGCTTAATCAAGCACACATATTGATTAAGACTATTACATATTGTTCAGCTTTATACACTATGACATATTGTTCAAATCAGTTAAACCAATCGATCCCTCTCAAAAACACATTCTGGAATACAAATCCAACTTAATTGTGTTTCACTCTGGACAATTGGCAAGAGTCAGTTTAAAAAAAAAAAAGATTTAATAACTACTTATGCATAGTTTTCTGCCTGAGACCAAAACCGATCGGAAGTCTGTTTTATAAATGATCCCTTTGATCCTTGACTACTGGAACACAGAGCTGCCAGAATACTTTATATTCTGCACTAAGATGTGGCGAGTGCATGTCCTTAGGTCAGTTGTTATCATTATTCTTTAAAGATTTGAATTCCTCTTCAGTTAAAATTGTACTTTTAAGTTCTTGAGGGTCAAGCTATGATATCTTGAGGCAATACAGAATTAAACGAGTGCCAAAGACACAAACTGTTCTTAAAATTTCTGCAGCCATTTGATTTGCACTGGAAAGAAGTGAAATCATTTCAACTTTAATGTTGAAAACAAACTACTTTTTCACTGCAAAACCTGAGCATGAAACGCTGACAAAAAATGGACAATTTTTTTACACATCTAGTTTATTCTTAAGTTCATAAAAAACAGAGTTTTCCCATGTGCCTCATCACAAAACATTGTGTGATAATCTTTTCTTTCCTCTTTGCCATGTAGTTCAACATATCACAGGAAAGTTAGCTTACTATTCTACCCACTGTTCATTACAAGGGAGCTACATAAGTAGTTTAGCTGCAGTTAAGTGTAATGTAACAGTGAAATTCTGCAGCATCATTCAGCCACCATGGTCAGAACAACCACTGCAGTCTGCAAACTCTTGATTATTTTTGGTCCCTGCATCAAAGCCGAATATTTCACATCAGAATCACGACACATCTTGGAATCAATACATTTACAAAGCTTTAGACTGACAGCTTTAAACCGGCAAAAACATTCAGAAACATTGAAGCCCTGACTTTATTATGAAGTCAAATCATGAAGACCTGGGAGTGACTGAGACGGCATACAAATCCCCTGATTAATGTTGCAAGTTGTCCAAGGTGTTCACGACCCTGTTGAATAAAACTGCACGGAGGATGGTGGAACCAAATATTTGTTATATAATATATGTTTCATTTTTGTTTTTTCGGAGCATCTTCTTATGAAGTTATTTGACGAGCAACTCGTTGTTTTTAAAAGGATCCTCGTTTTATTTTTAGTGTCCACAACCTTTGTACTGAACTGCACATGTGACTGTTTCTTTTTAATAAAAAAAAAAATAGTATTTTCTTTAATTAAAAAATAAACAGTTTACAGAGTTTACATGGTGAACATTTAGCAAGTTAATTGTAGCTGATCATGCTGTATACACATAAAGTCGTTGAATATGTTGAGCTCTTTAACTACGATGACACTGGGTTTCTTAGAAGCAGCTTTTTTGATGACAGGTTTTTAATAAAGGTGCACTTAAGCTTATATGAAATGCATTCCTTGTGTATGTGTGTGTATGTGAGTGTGTGTGTGTGATATAGAATGTATCTGGGTTAATTTAAAGAGTAATGTGAGGTCTGTATTGCTGGAGGCAAATGCCATGCGTCCCACGTGCCTGACTTCCAAATGAATCAAGGCTTTTCCACTGTGTTGATGCCACTAGCAAAGTGCAAAGGGCTTTTTCAAACACTAAATATTACATCAAATAAGCCTGGCCGTGTCTCTGGTGTCAGTAGTGAAAGCAGAATCAGTTTTTCAGGCTTGGAAAAAAAATCTTCAGTGCTGATTGTGAATTAACTACTTCAGGGATTCTAAATTTAGATGCTGGTCATATTTTGCACAAAGAGTTTAAGGTCATTAGTTGCGTGTGCTTATTTGCCCGCATAAATTTGTACAAATATGTATTTGAAGTAACTCCTTTTCTACAAAATATGAAGAATATTGAACGCGATTAATATGTATAATCTGTTTGTATACAGATTGAATGGTGCAGTTGTTCTCCGTGTGAGATCTTACTCCTCCTGAAGTGCCAGCAAATAGCGTAGTACCCTGTTGGCACTTATGCTAACACTTAACCAGTGAAGAGAGATATTGCTATTCAAACATGCAATTTATCAATCAATCAATCAATCTTTATTTATATAGCGCATTTAATACCACAGGCAGCTCAATTTGCTCAATTTATGCACGTCTCAAACTGTTCAGTCGAAATGGACTATCGTTACTCATAAGTATGCTGAATAAACATGGTGGACGTTCCTGGAAAATCTCCAAAGAGAGGCAACCAGGAGGCATCCTAACCAGATGCCCAAACCACCTCAGCTGACTTCTTTCAATGCAGAGGAGCAGCAGCTCTACTCCCATCTCCTTCTGGAGCTCTGAGGCTGAGCCCAGCCACCCTCCGAAGGAAACCTATTTCAGCCATTTGTATCTGTGATCTCATTCTTTGGGTCACTACCCAGGTCTCATGACCATAGGTGAGGGTTGGAACAAAGATCAGCATGTAAATTGAAAGCTTTGCCTTCTGGTCCAGCTCCATCTTCAACATAACGGAATAGCTTCCTCATTAATCGTGAACAAGATCCCAAGATACCTAAACTCCTCTGCCTGAGGTGGGGACTCATCCCCGACCCGAACAGAGCATTCCACCTTTTTCCGGAAAAAAAAGTTTTATAAACCGACTGTATCTTTAGAGGGACTCAGTTTTACACATCAAAGTCAGTTTGCTGATAATTGCTCGGAGTGTGGCGGCAGTAAATGTCAGGAGGAGTTCTCTGATAACCCTGATGATGCCACTGTGATGTCATCAGGATTATCTCAGCTTGTGTTTGCAATGTACAAAAGTAACAGAAATTTTGTGTTACAAACTGAGAGTGCAGATTCGGGTGTTTACTAGTATTTTGCATTGTGGAAAATGAAGCAAGTTGGGGTATCTTGTGCTCCTTTACTTTAGTTGTGGAGATGTTATAGTGTGGTACTGTAACACCAGAGTATCCCTTTAGTATGAAATTCTCACGTCACGGTCCCGATACACTTCCAATACAATTATAAGACCAGCACTGTGTCCTATTGGAGCTACTGTTCAGTTATCCAGAATAATAAGCAAAAGCAAACATCCATCCATCCATCCATCCATCCATCCATTATCTTCCGCTTGTCCGGGGATCGGGTCGCGGGGGCAGCAGCTTGAGCAGAGAAACCCAGACATCCCTGTCCCCGGCCACTTCCTCCAGCTCTTCTGGGGGACCCCGAGGCGTTCCCAGGCCAGCCAAGAAACATAGTCTCTCCAACGTGTCCTGGGTCTTCCCCGGGGTCTCCTCCCAGTGGGACGGGCCCGGAACACCTCACCAGGGAGGCGTCCAGGAGGCATCCTAACCAGATGCCCGAGCCACCAAAAGCAAACAAACAACCTGGAAATGTATTTTGTCTCTGGAAAGCCATTGTCCTCTTAAATAAACTTTATGGCTCTGTGCCCCAAATCAGTTCTTATCCAAGTTGGTCTGTAACCTGCTGCACGCAGCATGGGCCAAACTAAACCTTGCATTAAGCTGTTGCTTTATTGTGTGAAGCCTGGGTCCAACAGGGCTATGACATACTTGCTAAAGAAACAACAGATCTTAGTGTTCTGAGGCTCATTTCGGCCTTCTTTACAGAACTTCAGTAATGTTGAGTTTCTAGAGATTCTAGGTTGTAACTCACCTTGTAACGCGGCTGTGTTTTTGCTGAGTGGTGGATTAGTCATTGAATTGCTGTCCACGTTGGACCGTTGCTTGTAATCCATCATTGCAAAGCAGCCCACCTTCTTCCCAACACTCCCAGCAGCAGCAGCAGCAACACACACTCCCCACCTATCTCGCTCTTCCAGTGTTCCTGTTTTATAATTGCTTTGTCTCGGGTAGAATGAACGCGGGTTAGATGGGAGCTTAATGAATGTCTCACGTTAATGGAAAATGTTGACACATTTTAATTTACTGTCCGTCTCATTTGTAGCTGATGAGTCATTGTTGATATTTGAATTTAACTTTCCCAGGTGTTTCATGCTTGTTCTCTTGTTCTCTTGTTCTCACAGATTGAGAAGATCATGACGTCGATTGGAGCAGGGATTGAAACGTCAAAAAACAAGCAATCCAAGCCAGGCTCAGGTATAGGTTTTATGGTTTTCTTGTCTTTATGACAGACTATTATTTCTTTTTCTCCAAAAGATATTACTTTAATGTGTAGGCTCTTGTTTGGTTAACTTTTTAAATCAAATATGATCTTGAGAGACATATGAGTCGTTTAACCTTTCAAGCCTGGAGTGACGCACACATGGCATCAGCATTTTCTGGACATACTATTATCATTTTTGAAAACCATTTATTTGATAAAAGGAGAGGGGTATACATCTCAATTTTTTTTTTTATTTCATGGTTCTAATTTCTTCAGGGGCTGAAAAATAGAAAGTTTTAGTGGACAGTTTGAAGATTTCTAGAAAACCCTCAAGTTTAAGAAGGCTGTTTTAAACAAAGCCTGAGTTCAGACTCAGTTGATGTCCTCAAAGAGGGAAAAAAAGGAATGGATTAGAAACATCTCAACCCTATATCATTGTATTCCTATTCATATATATGTATTTCTGTTTTACAAATGGTTGAGAAGTCACTTAATTCGCGAATTAAGTATGTCCGCTGTTCCTTTCACACTGACGATCCAGGCTGGGGTGTCAACTCGATTCGCCATTCGACCCGCGTCGGACCCTAGTCTTTTTGCCGAGCCGAATTTGATGTGAAAGCAATTGACGCGGGATGGACGTGGGCGTGGCATGACGTGAGGACCAAAACACCAACCCTTGTGGTCTTGCCATCTTCCACACTCTTCTTGCAGACACATGTGTGTTCAGAGCCATGACAGCTAAACGTCTTTGTCGATTGCGTCGACGCTGTTCGCGTTCTTCTGCTTCAAATTGTCGATGGATTTCCTCAACTTGGACATTATAGTGCTCTTGTATTCTCCGCATATGTTCTTCGGCGGCATCCCACGTTGTGACCATCCACACCCCGTAAAATAACGTCTCAATGAACTGCATATACACTTGCGTGACCGAACAAACAGCTAGCAACAAAAACATGTCCTCTAGGTGTCCCGCCATCGTTGGTTTGAAAAATTTGATGCAGACAGGTGTATTTAGGCCTACCTCCGACGCATGGCTTGTGCCTACGTCATTGTACACGCCCAGCATTTTATGTGTTTCGTGTGACGCTCTGCCACTAGGCAACGCCCCCGGAACTCAGCTTCAGGCGGCACGGATCAGCTAATACGCCAAGCTTTCACATTGCTCGGCGCGGGTCGAAGTGGCCATTTGGACCCGCGATGGTAGCGGATCTCAGTGTGAAAACAGCTATAGATTCAAGCTGACACTGATTTGGTGTATCATTGTTTGTTACTCACAATGTTCCACTTTATGCGAAATATAACCGTATTTTCTCCTCTTTGTTATTTTTTCTCCAGTCATCGTAAATCTCAATATCCTATTGATTTGATTGTAGGCTTCATCAAGTGTCCTTCAGGCAGGACGGTCGCAGAGCCAGCTGGCCTCGGCTCTTTGTTTCGGTGACACTCCAGAGCTGAAACAGTGAAAACTACCTCCCTCACATACGATGCTATGAGGAGGTTTCATCATATTATGTAATGGCTTTTCTCTGCAGCTTTGTGCATGTCTCATCAGATTTTTTTTGATAAAAATTTTATTAGTTATGCACAGTGTGCTTCATGGGTCACTAACATCTGCTGACCGCAGCAAGGTGTAACACCACGCAAGCTTTGAAGCAGCGGGAGACAGTCTGGAGTAAAAAAGAAAAGAAAAAGAAGGATTATTTAGACTTTAGGGCTGTAGCTAGCACCATTGCACCCGATATGGGATAATTGGCTGATTACTGTATATTTCTTCCATCACAAAGGCTGACAGTGACAAGTGGTAGTTAAAAAATGTGATTTACTGTTTCGATATGAAATGAAAATGACATCAGCTCATATGCTGAGGACATCTCTTTGTACTTTCACATGTTAAATTTTACTTTCAGCCATCAAGTGACTCAAGGAGTGCTAATTAGTTTTTAGTCTTGAGGACCAAAGCCAAGAATGTGACAGTAAAGGATTACCCTTTAATTTGATAATGTAATAATGTGTGTTACAATGAAGGAAAAGAGCAGACAATTTAAACAGTTACAAAATCCAAATGCTAGACAAGGTCAGAAAAAGGGAAAATAATTAAATAGATAAACAAAACCTCGCTTCTAAACATAGCATGTTTTTGATTTAGGTATAAATTAACTACATTTAAAGCAGTTTGAGTGTAAATTTAGGATTTTAATTACAACTTCACTTCTGGCTCACTGAGCTTTCTTGGATTAATTGCTATCTAACAAAAACAGTTAAGACCCGAAGTTACACATTACATAAGAGGAAATATGGTGTTTGTTTTTCATTCAACACTTACAGGTGTGCTATTTATAGTCTCTGTTTGAAGAATGGCTTGCTGAAAGTGTCCCAGATTCAGCTGAGTCATGCAGTCACTGCTCCGATTCTAATTGGAGATTGTGCACAAGTAGTTTTGGAGGTTGAGAGGATGCTTTTGTTTGCTGTTTTTGGATGGGTCTATGAGTAAGGACGTCATATTTCTTTTTCCTCAATGTAATGAAATGGAACACACTGATACCTGTCGGAGTATTCAGGAGAGGGTGGGAGAGAGGAGAGGCACAGAAGAGGAGGAATAACATAAATACATAAGCTTAATTTGTAAATTGTCTATTTTTTTAATTTGACCGACACCTTTTTGTATATTTCCATCCTTTTTTTTTTAGACATCCCCCCTCGTATCAGAAATCATGGATGGTAAGTAGCTTCTGGAAGCAGATTTCTAATCATCATATTTTTCAAAGTTGACAAAAGCTCTGCATTGTCAAGGCTGAGCAGTGAGTAAATGAGCTTAAAAGGAGAGAGGTTGTGGAAAGAAAGCACAGCTAACAGGAGTTTGTGTACAGGCGCACAGTGACATTCAAAGGAAAAGCGTCCGCCTTCAGTTTCCCTGAATTAATTCAGCTTTGCGGCTCATTTTCTTCAGTGCTTGGGTGTGTTGACAAGCAGCTAGTGCTTTTCTTTTGCTTTGATAAACAAGCATGGCTTAATGCAGGCACAGCTTCTACCTTTTCTTCTGTAAAGAGACCTATCTTGGTGCTCCTTGGAGCATCATAGTGCTCAAATAGTACAGAAACCCACTTAGATAGATATGACCGTTCCCAGTAACCCAGTTCACCAAACAGAGGGGCATTGGATACCCTGTAAGTCATTAATTAGGTCCATCCACTGTGGGAGGTGATGCTGTCCCATATGAATGGAAGTAATTGGGTGGGGTGGCGGACATTTTTAACATCCTTTGTCCAGATATTGTGTTGTAAAACCTGGGTTTACTTTAAGGCTCAGGAGGAAAGCCTAAAGAATGAAGAGGAGGAGTTGTAGTGAATCATAATTACTCCACTTCAATCCTTCTTACTTCCTATTACCATCTTATCTCCCCCAAATGTTTCATCGCCTGCTCCCTTATAAGTCTTTCTCTGAGTTATCTGCCTCCCTCTTATTCTCTCCTCCCTCTTTCTCGCCTCCTCTCTTCCCATCATTCTTCTCCTCATTCATTGCCATTCTGATATCAGCCTCTCTTCCAAATCAACAGTGCTGGTCTTTGTGCATGACTGACGGGTCACGTGCAACTGACCTGGCCTTTACCTGAGTGTTATTGCCAGAGCAGCGGTGGTATGGGTGGTCAATTACGGAAGAGTTTGAATCAATAGCCCTTCTTCTTTCTTGCCCTCTCTGCCTAAATGACTGGCTGACTACCCTATTTGGGAATGTGTTAGTTGATTGCAAGTTGCTTGAAATCCTGCATAATTACGCTCCGCCTGCAGCTGTACTCAGATAGCACCGGTATTGGACACAGTCAACAGCCACTGCCCTCCCCTTGATAGGTGGTAGGCTGCTAAAGTCTGTCTCTCTTGCCCCAAATCTATCTGAATTTTATATCATCTAACTTGTTCATCCAGGCTTTTTCCTGTAAGTACCTTCTGTTGTGCTTTCAAAATGGTTGATGTGACATGAACATCTGGAAGTACATAATGGAATGTGTCTCTTTTCTGTCATGCCACATAACTGAGTGAGATGGATTAGAGACAGGACTTAAATGTTCTTTCTCATCTCTTTGCTACAAGTGCAGTTAGAGACTGCTGACTTGAATCAATGCTGCCCCCCCTTGTCCTATCATCAAAGTAAGATGTAAATGAATTAAAGCCCTCTGGTATTAAGGAGGTGGTTTAAGGAGGCTCTTTGTTTCAATATCCCGTGTTAGCCAAAAAAAAAAACTGGTGTTGCTCCTGCAGAGCAGGAATGAGGCTCCATCATGCATCAACATTCAAGTCAAAGAATTGTGATTTTGGGCTCTCAGTGCTTGTTCCATGCCACTGATTGTGGTGTCCTTTCTTCATTGGCAAGATCAGAGCGACTGTGCAATTCTAATCAGTGCGGTGTAGGAAAAGAGCGGGAGAGGTGTGGGGTAAGGTTTGAGAAATGAGTTGGGTTGGACGCATTTGTATGCGAAAGAAAGAGGGGCAAGATAGAGAGGTAAAAGGGGGTAGAGACACAGATGACAAAGAGAGCGAAAGTGTGTGTGTGTGTTTTTATCTGTCTGTGTGTTTGAGAACGAGAGGCAAAGAGCGAGACGGAGTGCAGGAGAGCGCAAGCCAGAGAGGAAGAAAAAGGCAGAGGGAGGGGAATTGATATAGTGGGAGAGAGAGGGAGAGGTGGTTACGTGGAGCAGCACCCCACTTCATCAGGCAGCATACAGCAGCCCTGCAGTGCGATCACACAGCATGGGAATGGGGCTATGAGAACAAGAGAAGGAGAGCAGAGAGAGACCATAGAAAGAAGGAGGGGGGGGAGTTAAAAAGAAGAGCTTGAGGGATTTGTTTGGATGAAAAGGGGGAATGATCACTGAGTCTGTTGCCTGTCGTGGATGTTGGAAGAACGTGGCAGCAGAGGCTGAGGTTGAGGCAGGTCCGTGGTCCTCTGTGTTGAAGTGGCCGGCGTCATGCCCTGTGAGCAGTGAGGGGTAGCGTGTGTCTCTGTGTGTGTGTGTGTGTGTGTTCCAGGAACAGCTGCTGTAACCGCATCTGCGCTGCCTGCATGTCTCAGACAGGCAAGGGATGCAGCAAACCTCTGCCCTGAGCACAGAGACTGCTAGCTGTACCCAGCGAGGAGAAGAACCAGGTGGGCTGGGGTAGGAGTGGGGGGCTGCCTGCCTCAGAGGGGAGCTAGCTTAACCTGCGCTGTGGTCCTGCGGTGATCCTTGCTTCAGAGTCAAGAGACTCACCTGCCGTGTGTTGGATCTGAACCTGGATTTACTGCTTTGAGAGATGAGCAGAACGTTCTCTGGCAGAGGCGCACTGACAGAAGCCTGCTGAAGAGTGTGAATGCTGGGCAGCACAGGGAGCACTGGCACCACCAAGGACACTGAGCCTTTTTCCTCTGGCAGACAGCTTACCTGGAGCTTTATTAAGGAATATATACTTGGATTTGATTATGAATTGAGGAGTTTGGAATCTGCACACTGTGGAAATCCTAATCCAACGTTTCTTTGATGTAGGATTTACAATATGTCTACCTGATCGTACTCTGTGTGGCTGTGGAGTAAGGACAAAAATGATTTAAGCAAATGTGTATTCCTTGATCAAAAAGAACACAAGTACCTCAACAGTACTTTTGAATGCTGCTACCTTCATTAAATGAGCCTTGTCCTAGCTCTCAAAGAGGTTGACCAATGAAGCCATGGGACTCAGCCAGAGCTTTACAAGTATGTGGTGAAAACCCTGTCAGATTCATTTTGGGGGAACTGAATATATTTGTGTTACATCGTGATGGAGTAATTTCTGATTTTAGTATAAATGACAGGGGCATTTTTGGCATAGTGAATAATGTGTGATTTATGAAAATGTCGGACTTAGTGATGATTCAACTCAATTTCCCCTCAGCCTAAAAAAAATCCTACATTTTTTTTCATTTCTAGAGTTAAGTGTTATGTTTTTGGACTAGCTAGGGACTTGTTTTCACACTTGCTCATCTGCTCACTAAAGGAATGTTTAGTGAACCCTGTTTGTTGGAAGATGCCACAGTGGCTCAGTCCAACATAACTAATAGTACTAAGCTTCAGATGGGCTTCCTTCCCTGCACTACCTCCACCCTCGCCTCCAGTCAGTCACACTAACACCGGTCGGTGTAATATTAGGCTAGTCAGTCCCCTGCAAGGCCTGAGTGGCACCTGCAGCACGTCCTATCCTCCTCCTGTCTTTGAGTTTAGCTGGGCCCCCGCCTGTACTGTGGGAGCCCCACATTCCCGGCCTGGACCCTGTCTCCCCCCCACCCCGCCTGGTGCTGCTGCACTCGGCTCTGCTTCTGCTGGCCGAGGATGATGTGGCAATGCCATGTGTCGTCCTCTGAGTGCCGCTGCTACCGGCTGAACGGCTTCTCCCTGCTGAAGCGCTTCCCTCTCTCGGCAGATGGGGCGTGTGGTAAAGCCCTGGACCAGCCGGTGGGAGAGTGGCTGGAGCACGTGGGGCTGCCGCAGTATGAGAGCAAGTTCCTGCTCAATGGCTTTGACGACCTACGATTCATGGTGAGTCACCTGCAGCATGCCAACTCAGGGGTCAGTTCCACTTTACATCACACAGTCTCTGCCCTGTCAGCCCAGCTCCATTTGTCTTTTTATGTCATCACTCTGCTCACTCACCCTCTGCTTGTCTCTTAGAACCCCCCCCCCCCCCCCCCATATCTTTCACACTCACCCTTTCACCCACCCTGATGACACTTTCCCTTCTCCCCCTTTTTTAACTCCTCTTCACCTCTGTGAAGTGCATGGCCTGGTGTAGATTTATGGCTCCTGGCTGAATCATTTTAAAGAGTATGGGCTCCAAACAGCAGCAAGACAAATGACAACAAAAACACATTAGCTTTTTTTTGCCCAGCTTTTCCAATCATGCAGTCTCTTCTACTCTAAATTTCCCCGATAATGAATCATCTTATTTGCAGCCAGGGGACTCGACCTCGATGAGGACACAGTTAGATGATCAGGACAAACAATCCTCTGTCTATTCTAATACATTTAGCCTGGTTTCTCACCAACTCTCACTTAATTCTTTAACCATTTTCTTTTCTTTTCTGTGCTTTGCTAAGACTCCCTTGCAATAACTCTTCAAGATACGATTGTAGGTATGCTCTGGTGCTGTATTATGGACAACATACTCATGTCTAGTATAATTTAAGCACATGTTTTCGAGCAGATTACATTTTTTTGCTTTTAAATTTAATATTAAGTCTGTTAATAAATTATCAAAATCCAAATAATTTTCCACCACGGTGCTTAAAAAAACCCATGATCACACAGATATTTCTCTCTGCGAAACGTTGACACATTTTCCATAAATGGTTTTAAATATTTTAAACAACTACGTCAGATTACAGTTTAATGGTGTCATTCAGCTGCAGGACGCTCACAATCTGACTAAAAGTGTTATTGTGTTTCCCATAAAGAGCATTTCAAGGAAATGTAAGAAAACAGTACATTTTTCATCCACCTCTCATGTTTCTCTGAAGACATGGCTCAGTCGGCCAGAAGGGTATATGTGGACATTTCTCAGACCATAGAGCTGTATTAGTACCTGGGGCTCTACTGTATATTACATCTGTTAGTCACAGCTGAGTTCAGTTAAGTAAGACCAGTAAGCCCTGAGAAAAAGTTGTTCTATTCACAAAGTGTTCCAGTTGAGAAATTCTGCTCGTATCTCGTCTCTGTTTTTCTTTTTTGGTAAGGCTCCAGTTCACAATATGAATGGTGCTTAAGAACATGTTATCACTCCTACTACAAGGTTCAGATTCAAGCTTTAGATATGGGATTAGACGTAAGCTCATGTGGTGAAAACAACGCCATAAGAGTCATACTGTAAAGTTTATATTTAAAGTAAAGAAGTACTGATCCATTAAACAGTATCTATGCCCTTTACTATTATAAATCAAATGCCAAAGACTTATTTTAAATAATTTAGAGACTTTGCACCAGAGAATAGTCAAAGGTTTATTTTTAAACATTAAACTGCCAGCACGTGTTAACGATTCAATTATTTAACTATTAACCTCAACTCAAAGTACTTCCTGGGAGTGATTGTTGATCTCATACAACTTCTCTGCTTGTCCCAACTTTAAAATCTTTATTCCTTATCGCGTGGAAGTAAGATAATGTAAGATGCTGTGGCTCAAAGTACCAACGGAATCAAACCAATAGTTAAAATACATAAATCTCTACTATTTCTGACAAAAAAAAAACACATCACAGCAATAATATCCAATAATACAACCAATACCTATATCACTATATCTTGAGCCATATCTATATTTATTATGTATAGAGGAGATATAAATGATCAAAATGTGTTTATGTAAAAGGTCTTTGGAAAAAAAAAGTAAACTTTTGTCAATATCGGCTTCGATATTCCTCTTAGCTGTAATGTTGATGAAAACCTTCATTTGCACATATGATACAATCATTATGTATCACAGTAGAGTCACTTTTTAAATTGTAATGTAGGGATACAGTAGATCACTTTGTTAGCAAATTAAGAGGTACCTGCACTGAAATCCTGAAAATGTATTAAAGAAATGGCTGCTATCATATAAGCTGTACGTTAATATCTCTGCAGCCAAAACAAACTCTCTTTCATTGAGATGTTACTCCAAACTGTACCATTATCTGGAAGAGCAATTTTGTTTTCTGATTGGGTTTGAGTTCATGTTGGTAATTGATTCTGGGGAACAATGTGACGAGGACTGTGGGTCATCAGGCATTCAGATGTTCATTCTCATGCCACAACTAATGTGTGCTGAACTTAACATATCAAGGAGATGAATCGTTGGACTCACAAGGCAAATTACCCATGGATATTTACAAGGATGTGGAGGTTGAAAACAAGAAAAAGGTCAGAGTAGTCAGCCGAGCATTGTGAATTTTTAATATGGTGCCCTTTTAGATTATGCCAGACTTGGTTCACATGTGATCAATCAGAACCCATTTATAGGTTTCTTCACAAAGATGGTAAAAGAGATCAGTAGGACTGTGGTTCAATTTTAGTTAAGTTTGTTCGAGTTCCTTTGACCATAAGGGCTTTTGGAGTGTTTATCTTCCATCAAGGCCAGAGACTAACAAGAACTTATCAAGGTGGACCAATAAACGGCAATGTTTGCATATACATTTGTCAGCTCTCGCGCTGCATTAACATAATATAAAAAAGAATAGATAAATGCACACACAATGAAGCCCAGACAAAAGTAATATAGTAAGAAATATCCAACTACACGTGAGACTCAACTAAAAACAGGTTCTTTTACACACTTTTACAAGCCCAGAGGAAAATGAAAACCGTCCTCAGAGAAATTCTGCAGGGACACAAGACTCCGTATATGATCTTTTCTGTGCTCACAAACCAATTCTGCCGCAGCTGAAGATGCACTATACGGTGCAAAGTATCCTATCGGCCACCTACCAGCACTCACATGAGTCGGCAAGGCTCTCTGCATGTACTGATTACTCAGAGATGTGGCTTTTGAGGGATCATAAATTAATGAACAGCTGTGTGCCCATTCTCATCATTTTTACACGACATTTTGTGCTCCCTTCATGCTACCAGAAGTGGGGCGCTCATGACTTTCATTCTCTTACCCTTTGTTCCTACACATCTTATCTCATTCAAAAAAATTCAACACCATTATTTTCTCTTCTTTTTCATTTTTTTTAAGAAATAGGATCATGTTTTGTTGTTCTAATGTCCAAATGAAGGCGGGAATGAGGCAAGTTGTCAACAGATAACATTTAGAAGTTTCCCATCGTGCATTTACATTGTATCTGCCCTGCATTAATATTGCATCAGATTCTACAGCCCCCCTTTCCCTTTTCAAATGGTATAATGTGAAACTGAACATACATATTGTAACACATAAACCTTTTCTATTATGCCAACTGACTCTTGAAAAAGTAACAAAGTTAGATTTTCTAGACAATTCCACTGTTGGTCAGGCCAATAGAGCGGTTCTAGTTCACTGCCGCCCTAACTGAGTGCATTCAGTGAGATGAAGGACTTCTTCCATGGCTGCATCTGCAAGTCGTGTCTGATTAAATCAAACTACAATAGCTCATAAGCTATGTAAGAACTGAACCATACATTCCCGTCACATGTTTTCAAATGCAGCATGAAGTAATAAGTTTGTCTCCCGAGGCATCATAAAACTTCAGACTGTGTTAATAAAAGTGAAGGATCTATTTTAGGCCTCCGTTACGTCTGACCCCACTTCATTTTGACCTTTATTCTACCAATCAGTGAGTAACTGCACCCTGATACAGGCCTGTGGATCTGCTGCATTGTGCTCTGAAACCAATCCAGTGAGAGCAGACTGAGTAAAAACTACAGAACATTTAACATTCTCGGTTGGTGAGAACCAATTTGCAGCAGTCCACACAGGAAAAAAAGACATTAAAAAAAAACATTTAGCTCCACATTATCATGGTTCTTGTACTTTCATTACTGCTTTAAAAAAAATGGAAAAGAGATGGAGCTTTTAACAAATGTGGACATTTCCATGAAACAGACAAGAATCTGACGGATGTGGAATGCAATTATTGTCCATTGTCTCCATGTCCTGAATCAAGCCTTTCTTGTAAAAAGTTGCAAAGTGTGTCTGTAGGTATGTGTCCAACTATGAAACGCAGCAGCAAAGGGATCCTGTCGATGCTGCTGCTGTTGTGGAGGCTTTGTTCCCTCTGAGTCCCACCAGATTAGATTGATTACTGTTGGCACGCACAATTTATTTGACTTCATTGTCCTCCCACTCTGTTGTTAGTGCTTGTGTCAGAGATGTGCATATTCTGCATGTGTGCATGTTGTGTATTTTAAGAGCAGTTACATTTTTACCCTCTTATGTAGTGTTGAACAAGTGGGGTTCCTTTTTTGACAAGACTGTATAAGTCCTGTACAGATGCAGTTTGCATTCATGTGTGTGTGTTTCTGCATGTGAATGTGATGTCATAAATGACAGATCTTTACTGAACTTTCTGATTTTCTACAATATATTGTCACCGTGCATGAGTGTGATTGTTTGCATGCATGCATCTTATGATTATGTCTGTGTGTGAATGTGTTTATTTGCGTGTTTCTCTCATGTTTGTGCACATGCAGGGAAGTAACGTGATGGAGGACCTAGATCTCAGAGACATGGGCATCACTGACCCAGGACACAGAAAGAAAATCCTCCATGCGGCACGTAGCTTGCCCAAGGTACTTGGTATTATAACTTATACCCAACACAGAGAGAACAGGAGTGAATGCTAACATCAGCATGCTAACATTCTGAAAAACATTACAAGCTTTGTTTAGCTTGTAATTGTTTGCTACACAAAGTTGTTAGCCTTTAGTATAGAAGGTTTTCTTGCTTACAAATATTACTGCGTGTGTGCAGATCCGGAGGAGCAGAAATGTTGCTATTGGCTGTCGCAAGATTGTTGTTATAAGCGTCTTTGTTATTTTACATTTTACATTTTCATCGTTTGTTTGCTCAGTAATGAAATAACTCAACCATAAGCCATTGGCTTTGTGTTTCTGCTCTTCTTTTTTGACAATCCAGCAGCATGGTGGTAGCATTAGCTTCTCTGGGCTAAATAAGTACAAATATTCATCACATGGCTACTTTACAATCTGTCACATTTAACAGAAATCACAGCTTCTGTGAACACAATGTAGGGGACAGCTGCCTTTGTCCGCGACAGTGGCCGGCAGTGAGTTCATTCTTAGCTTGGATGGCTATGATCAATAAATTTGTTATCAAATATGCTGAGAAATTACGAGACCTTGACAACAAATGGTGAAACATTTTCAAGTGAGTAATTGAAGAGCCTATTCTACATGCCTCAGTGTTCAAAAGAAAATATGAGTATCTAAAAAATCCCTAGATGCATTAAATTATCATTTCTATCTGTTTAGCTGCAAGAGATGGTGTAATGACACAATTTTTGCATTTTGAGGCATGGAGTGGGTATTGCAGAAGCTTTGCTGCCTTTGGGACTTAAGGAGCAATCCGTCCTTTTACTGGCCTGAATAGATGAAATAGATAAAAAATCAGTCATAGTTCAGAATTAGTTGTAGAATTAGTAGAACTGAAATTAAAATAGGAGAGAAGATAATGTCCCCTCGTTTTTAAGTTTAAATCATCGTTTACTTACATGCCTCTTTCTCTCTGTAGGTAAAAGCACTGGGCTGTGATGGCAGCACATCTCTCGTCTCCTGGCTGGATGGCCTTGGCCTGCATGAATATCTCCCCAACTTTCTTTCAAATGGCTACCGCACACTGGAGTGCGTTAAGAACCTGTGGGAGCTGGAGATTGTTAATGTAAGAATACACTGATTATTCACCCTGTGTTGATGGACTCACTGAATGTGCATATTGATCAGCTTTCAGATCTTTGACGTTATGGACCTTTTCTCACATACTGGTTGCCTCAGTGACAAGGACACCTGGATTTGTGGCTTGAGTATGAAATTCAGAGGCTCTTGAAAATGCAGCGCTCAGATATCGGAGAACTGCTCACTGATGGTAGAATTTGCATAAAACATTTTCAAAATGACTGAGTAATTAATAGATAACTGAGAGATAATGCAAATTTAGGAGGAAAGTGACTGATGACTAGAAAAGTCTTAATTTGGTTTTATGGAAATAGTGTAACATTTTATGATAATCAGAAATTACTGAGGAGGACTTATCTATATGGGGCTAATGCAATGTCCAGTTTCAGCATGTGTGCAAACACTGACGTGTGTATTTTCTAGCTACCTCATCAGGAGCTTTTCTGGTATTATTGCTGAATTTGTTGCTGAAGCTGGTCCCCATGAAGCAGAACATAATTTGTGGGGTCCTGGTTAAGGTTAGGGCTACGGTGTGAACTGAGATTAGATGAAGGTTAGTTAGGAATGAACTGGTTATGGTTAAGATTACAGTTTGGGTCAGGTTGTCCACAATGAATACATGTCAGTGGACCAAAGCCTGACGCTAACTTATACAGACGTCCAGTAAATGTGGAAACCAAACCAAACAAAACAGTTTGTGTAAGTGTGTGTATTCAGAGAGCTGTGTTTTCCTGATGGCCTTTTATGGTAAATCTGAGGGTTTGGAATGGGATCAATGGAATCTGGAACAGATTGGAAACAGAAGGTGTACAGAAGGAAAAAAAAAGAAAAGACAAACAACGATTATCCTGAGTTACTAAGTACATTATCTTCACTTTATCAAAACTTTCCATCCATCCATTTTCTATACCGCTGAATCCGTCGGTCGGGTCGCAGGGGGGCGGAGCCTATCCCAGCAGTCAATGGGCGAGAGGCGGAGTACACCCTGGACAGGCCGGCAGTCCATCACAGTGCCACACAGAGACAAATGAGACAAACAACCATACACGCTCAGACTCACTCCTAAGGACAATTTTAGAGACACCAATTAACCTAACATGCATGTTTTTGGACAGTGGGAGGAAGCCGGAGTACCCGGAGAGAACCCACGCATACACGGGGAGAACATGCAAACTCCACACAGAAAGGCCCCAGCTGGGAGTTGAACCTGGAACTATCAAAACTTTCATTTATTTATTTTTTTTATAATAACTTGAAACAACCAGAAACATGAAAATTCAATTCAATTCAATTCATTTTTATTTATATAGCACCAAATACAACAAATGTCATCTCAAGGCACTTAAATAATAAAGTCCAATTCAAGCCAATTGGAATTCAATTCATTGTAATCATAATTATTTATAGAAATAATCCAATTCATTCATACAGAGCCAATTCAAAAACAATTTCCTAGCTAAGGAAAACAACAGATTGCACCGAAACTTCTCTTCAGTCCAGTCTCCCATCATGAGCGTGTCTGAGGCGACTGTGGGGAGAAACGACTCCCTTTTAACAGGAAGAAACCTCTGGCAGAACCAGACTCAGGAAGGGTGGCCATCCGCCTCGACCAGCTGGGGTTTCAGAAGACAGAAAGGGAGGGGGGGGCACTGTAACACCATTCAAAGGATATCTGTTGGAACAGGGAAACACGAGTTAATGACCACAATAATGTCACATATACATAATATCATTTGAGAAATTAAACAGGGGAAAAAGAGAGTAAAGTGAGGAAAGGTGTGACAGATGAGCTCCCCCAGCAGTCTAGGCCTATAGCAGCTTAACTATGGGATGTTTCAGGATCACCTGAGCCATCCCTAACTATAAGCTTTATAAAAAAGGAAAGTTTTAAGCCTGGTCTTAAAAGTGGAAAGGGTGTCTGCTACCCGGACATTTCCCAAAATCTCTCTGGGGATGATCAATCAAGTAATTGTGTCTGTAAGAGTCCCAAATCAAACGAGTTGAGAAGTACTCCACTATAAAAAAAACTTTATTTTTGGTTTCATTATGTACACACCGTGTACTTTAATTATTTTTCTCTATACTTGGTGAAATGACTCCAACAGGTTGTTTCTTAAAACAAAAATGAATAAAACCCACTTACTGTAACATCACATGGCACAAATAAGCCCCAAATAAGTTTGCACTGATGTCAGATATCCCATTAAACAAGACTGTAAAAATGATTCCCGCTTTGTGGCGAAGATGGTACCATGGATGTAACAGACAATCAGATAAAGAGGGCAGATTATCCAAGATGTTTGATGTGCAATCAAAGAGCAGTGTGTGAGCTGAGAATGAGTGTTTGTAGAGTTCATATTGCTCATGTTTGTTTGTGGGCCTGGGCCATGCAGAGACACCGGTGATTAAATAGCAGAAACAGCTGCAGTAGCAGCAGCAGCCAAGCACACTGCCAATGCAGCGCGAGAGGGATGGTGTCCAGCACACTGCGATGCAGAAAGATGGGGGTGTGAGTGTGTGGGGCACATTACTTTCAGTGTGCAGAGTAGCAGAACTGCCTCTGAGCATCTTGGCAGAGCTCACTTTGCCCATTACATTTCCTACATCCTCTTCAGCATATTACAGCAAATGGCATCTGGCTTCAAGGTGATCTATGAGCTACGTTACGGTCTCATACAGTCCCAGGGGTCTTTTTACAAACCCCATGCGTACTGGTCTCACTGGGATTTTGTAAACAGTGATGATGAAAACAACACAAGAAATCAAACGTGCAGACCAGTCGCCTCTTCTGTCTCTGGCTCACTGAGCAATTAATTGAAGTCAGACAAAGAATTCTATGAGCCTGTTCTGGAAAAGGTTTGTACCGGGAACATAATTGCAAATGTAACATTAATCACTCGACATCCACCCCTACAGGATGAGCGTGAATGTTAATGACCAATTATGCAAATATCCAGTATTAAGATAATGGGTTTTGACTCCATATATTAACCTATGCTTCCTCCTGTGAGGGTTTTAGACACATGAAGTGACACCACCTTTGAAAGTTGTTTAACAGGACAGAGATACTCAGGGTAGACATATTGTAGTGCTATGATACTATAAAATACAAACATGTTTAAATAATGAAAACTGAAATGCATCCGTCTATATTACAGTTTATTATCTTATAAGTCGGTATATGGTCTTCTCTGTCCAAAAACGGCATGTGAATTATCGAGTGTCTCTAGAAGGACACAGTGATGTGTTTTAGGCTTATGGCGAAACAGATTGAGGCTGAATTATTGACGAAAGTCATTTCTGTTTGCCTGTGGATGCTTGCCAGAGGAGGATGCAAGCCATCAAGTCTTTCAGTGTATTTTGGATGTATCTTTATTAGCTTTGTCTAGATAAATTCTTGTGTATGAGATATTGATGTGATGGTTCAGTGGAAGTACTCATCTTTTGCCCTCACATTGTCCTCTCTAGGTTATTAAGATTGGTCCTTTGGGCCACAGGAAGCGGATCATTGCATCTCTAGCAGAGAGGCCTTATGAAGAGGCTCCCTCCAAGTCCCGTCGCCTGTCCCCAATAATGGTAAGGAGAAAATATAAAGTTGACTTTCAGTGCCTTGTCTTTATTGTTACAAAAGTGTTTTGACAGTCCATTGATATCTGCTAAATTCACAAAAATGTGTCCTCAGTATAACCTTTATTTATTGTCACTTGTGTTAATGTTTGTTTATTTGAAATTGCTTAAAATTGGTTGGCAGTTATTGGTACATTTCATCAGAGATTGATGCCTGAGAGTAAAGAGTAAAGTAAAAACATGGTGAGCAGTATTTCTGTGCCGACATGTTTTTGTGAGAAAACTTCTGTTTCTGGAGATGGATGCCTAAATTTGGAATGAGATTCTTCGATATTATTATGTTCACAACAGTCAAATGCTCAGGGTTGATTTCCCAAGCAGATTAAACAGGGCTAAAAGGAATCGAGATTCTACATGGAAGAGGCTCTTTTTGTCAAGGATTAAGCCTCGATAAAGATGAGGGAAAGCAGCCCATGTAGACAATGCAGTCTAACCATTAATCTGCTCTGTGTGTGTGTGTGTGTGTGTGTGTGTGTGTGTGTCAGTTCCATGACCTTCTGTCCCAGAACACATCTCCCCTCAGTCAGATGGATCCCTACACCAGCCGCTCCATGGACACGCTCCTCCCCCTGCCTGAGTCAGACCGCAGGCGGAGAGGCATCGACCAGGACTGTAGCGTATCTCTGCGCTCTTATAACGAGAGGCCGCGCTCCGTAGTGAGTTCAGCCTTCTTTCACTTGAATCATTGTTCAGGAAACCATCTGCTCTCTCTTATTTTCAGTCAATTAACAGCAGAAAATGATCAGAGGCTGCCTCACAGAGACATAGCTGTTGTGTCCATGCGTCATGGTGTAAAACTCAAAGGAGTATTAAGTTTGGACGAGGAATGTTGTATTTTCTAAATATTCATCACCAGAATAAAGGAGTCTTTTGATTAGTCGAGTATTTAATTTGATGATTTGACCAAAAGTTACATTTTTGTCTGGTATTTTGTTAAACTTGTCCACAATAGTTCTATAGATTTCATGAGTAAAATGTGGCAAAGTAGCTGAAAATGTGCAACTAGTTACACATAGGCCTATTCAGGACACTCTTAAGTTCAGCAAGCTGACAATCCCTCAGGGCTGGTTGATTTGGTTTCATTTATTCGAGTTTCATTATATCAAAACATGGAGAATATATCCAAAAGAACAGAAGGAATGAACTGTTGTTCAGTCCTTCTGTGTTGGCAAAATTGCACCAAAGAAATAAATGACTTAATTTGTAACTTTTGTACTTGCATAGAATCATTTGTTTGGATATAAATGTGAGTATGGTATCACTGAAATTGAAAACATATTGAATTATTGTCCTGCCCCACAGCTGTTTATAAACTTTATTGACTGCCGCAAAGGAATTTCAGCGTCCCTGAATTTCTTGGGTTATTCTGTGAGAGAGTAAACCAAGAATAATTCAGTGATCAAATTTTAGCCTTTGCTAAAGGTCAAACCACAGAAACAGAAACAGTTATGTTGGCATGCCTGGTATCTGACTCACTGAGGCCAAAGAGAAAAAGCAAAGGAGCTTCCATGAATAAGGACGATATTGCACTGCTCAGGAAGCCTGACTTGTTAAATCAATGCTTTTCCTAAAACCTTGTTATTACATTTTACTCTGACAAGTGATTTATGAAAGAGCCGAGCACATCCTACAGACCTAAAGGCCCAACGTTATTGAATATTTATAAGCCTTCAAGCATATCAAAAACGACTTCCTCTAAAGTGCTGACCACACATACCTCAACTGTTCTCACAAATGTACAACGATAAGAAGTCTTTTAACTCACCAGCTTGACTGAGACACACAAATTTGGATTTGGATTTAAACAGGCTTCAAGACTGCTTACAAAGTAGAGCAAAAAAACACATCTTCCCACTCGACCTGAACCATACAGAGTGAGATGTACATTAGATGTGTGAAAAAAAGGCTTCTAACTCAAAGAATGGGCAGGTTCTCTGCTACCAGAGAGAATGTCATTGGTACATCATTTGTATTGCCTTCTCCGACCTCCGATAATATGTTTCTGCAGGACAGACACAGCGAACGACACAAAGAGTCTCGTTTAAACCTCCGGCCGCCGAGCCACTCTGCCACGTACGCCACAGTGTCCGCCTGGCATCACCAGCCTGAGAAGCTCATCCTGGAATCCTGCGGGTACGAGGCAACAGTAAGTCACCTTCACAATCTTCAGCACAGAAATAGAGTCTCGATAAACAAAATGGATGAAAATATGACAACGTTAAGCATCTCTGTTGTGAAACAGAAGCCAGACTGTTTAAATTAATGATTGCAACTTTTTGTGTTTCTTTTGAGCGATGTATATTTGACTTATGATGCGTTGATATCAGGGACAAAATTGTGTCCTTAATCGTGTTTTGATTCTCCCTCCTAGTATCTAGGATCAATGATAATCAGGGATCTACGAGGAATCGAGTCCACACAAGATGCCTGTGCTAAAATTAGAGTAAGTATTTCTGAAGATCTTTGGCTGATCGTTTGGTTGACAATAGCAATCAATACATTTTCAGATAACAATGGTCATAAAATAAAAGGACTAACCTGTCGTATATGCAGCTGACAACCATCCTTGTCATTTTAAAACTGATGGTACAACAAATGATTGAGTTTAAATAATTTCTGTCTGTTCCAGAAATCAAAGGATTCAAAAAAGGGTCCAGTTGTCATACTTTCCATTACCTATAGAGGGGTCAAGTTCATTGATGCAGCCACAAAGGTACTGTAGAATATATTTGTGTGTTTTGTTGCTTATTGATCTGTCCTACTCAAACACTGCAGTTGACAGTCCATTTGTGGTTGATTTCCCGCTCACTTCACTCCTTTACTTCATCTCCTTTAGACTATAGTTGCCGAGCATGAGATCAGGAACATCTCATGTGCCGCCCAGGACCCAGATGACCTTTGTACGTTTGCATACATCACCAAGGATCTGAAGAGTGGCCACCACTTCTGCCATGTCTTCAGCACTGTGGAAGTGGTAAGAAACAAAAGCTTTTGTAGCAAGCAACGGAAATCTGAACAAATTCAAGCAGCTGTTTGTCAAGTTGTATGTAAATCATTTGTGAAAGTGAATGTTCGCTGTGGGATTTAAGGCGCCCTGCAGTTAAACCTGCCTGCAATCGTCCTGGGGACATTGTTTTCTTGATCGGCTCATCAGAGGGCTTGATTTGAGTCCCACTCCTACCATGTGGGACGAATCCATGTACAAGCACAGATTATGTAGTGATTTGTGTGTCCCTCTGTGGAGGGAACCTCCTTTCTAATATGATTCATTAAGCTTACATTGGCATTAACTATATGAATCTATTTTTTTTTCTTTTTAAATACTTGTCTGTCCACTTATATCATCTCGCTTTGCATTGTGGGTGGTAGTGATACAACTGGACCCTACAGTGAGACAAGTATGATCTCTGTTTGGCCTCCGTTTAGATCCCAACGCAGTGTAACTGCTGAGCAAAGACTCATGGGATTGTTGTGATGAAGTAGTGATTCGGTTCTGTTGTGTTTGGGCTTTGGTTCTTATGGTTTTTGAGCTTTGAGTGGCTGAAATGTGTGTTGAATATACCAAACAATAACCAATCACAACTCAGGGCTAAAGGGGAACTGGAACACTGGGCTAATACTGCGCAGACCGTAATGAGCGGTATTATAATCATCATCCAGCTGCATTATGTTGCTGGTTCTGACTCGCTTTTGTAGTGACAAAGTTATCAAAAGGATCAGGTAAGATCCATTTAAACAGCTCTTTAGAAAGTTGTTCTTGCTCCTCATGTTTTATTGGAAAGCTGTGAAGACTCACTTTACTTTGCTTGCTGTGTTTTGGCTCAAATCTCCAACCTAACACAGCACCACATGCTGGCTTGTAAAAGTGTTGACTTAAATTGGTTATTTAAAGTGTGACTGTCGAGCTTGGTCACTGAACATCATCATCGAACCCAGAATGCATTAAGCATGCAAAGAGAGGGCTGGATCTGTAGTCCAAAATATTTGATCAACTTTGAGGATTGTTTTAAAAAATAGTTTTCTGTTTTTAATGACATATTCTTTTAGGAGAAGGTTATTAGAGCATATTAAAGCCTAAGTGTTATTAGTCTGGGTTTGTTTTAACTGAACTGTGTTGCTGAAAGTTACAGGGCCACAAGTCTTATTTGAACTGAACACAAATCAAAATCAAAACAAATTTATTTGTATAGCACATTTCATGTACAAATAATTCAAAGTGCTTTACATAAAATAAAAGCATTGCAGCAGGGAGTGGAAGAAGCATTAAAAATACTTAAAAGAATATAAAGAGAAACAAATAAAATAATTTAAATGAATTTAAAAACAAGCAACAGCCTAGATAAATTAAAAGATAGCGTGCAGATTTCATGCATAGACACATGAGAACAGAAATGTTTTTAACCTGGATTTAAAAATGTCTCCATTTGGTGAAAGTTTAATCTCCACTGGCAGTTTGTTCCACTTGTTTGCAGCATAACAGCTAAATGCTGCTTCTCCATGTTTAGTCTGGACTCTGGACTGGACCAGCTGACCTGAGTCCTTGGATCTAAGAGCTCTGCTGGGTTTATATTCTCTGAACATATCACAGATGTATTTTGGGCCTAAACCGTCAGCAGGCTTTTAAAACACAGCTTTCCCTTCCTCTCAAACAAGAGCTAATGGATGAATAAACATCTAGCAATTATCCAACAAATGAAAAGCTTGGGTCAAGCATTTGTAAAGCTTGTTGAATGTTTAACTCCCAACAAAGACTGTCACAGATTCAGGAGCTTTTAAAATGGCCTTATACAGTTAACCCCACTATGAAGTCAAGCTACGGTAACATCTGGTGTTTAGTCAACTGTCATGAGTTAAAATAAACTGTACACTGTTTTTTTTGCTAATCTTACTTTACATTCAGTGTCAGTTGATTTGAACGTTAAAGTATTTTTTTATTTTTTTTAATCAAACGCAGACACAGACCTACGAGATCATCTTAACCCTGGGACAAGCGTTTGAAGTGGCTTATCAAATGGCAGTTCAGGCCAGGGCGAGACAATATGTGCCCCCGTCATCTCTGGGCTCAGAGTTCATGGAAACCAAAACCAGCCGTCCAGTGTCTCAGTCATGGAGCAGCGCGCGACGATCGGCGGTGAGTACTGACGTGTGCGCCTCTTTTGTTGTGAATGAATGTTGAATGCGCTCTCCGACTGCAAGGTCCACAAGGTGGGTAGAAACATGCTGTTGCACAGCCATCATTCAGAAAAGCTACGCAGACCTCATGACCGACTTTTCCTCCACTGCTGAACCCCCCCCCCCCCCCCCCCCCCCCCCCCCCCCCCCCCCATGGGCAGTGTGTGGCAGAAAGTGATGAGTCATCACTTCACTGCCAGCCTCATTACATACCCCACAGCTCTGAGAGTCCTTCCGATCAGGGGATATTTTCTCTGTGTGCATATGAGAAAAGTGATGAATGAAAGTTTTATTTGTTGCTCACAGGCAGGTGATTGATTTCCTCTGGGACTTTCATCAGGGCTCAGCCCCCCCCCCCAACTGCACACACATTTAGACTTGCGCTGTCTTGCGCTCTCTGATTGAGAGTGTTGCTAAAATGTTTACGTAGATCCTCAGTGACGCATTGATGTATTAACCTCTGAGGCGGCATATGATAAGCTTTCACTCATCACTGTCACCCCAGAGCGCGAGCATGCTGCTTGACCGCACGCTTATGCAGAGACGCTAATCATTTAGCTTTACTGCCTCTAAAGGCAATATGCAGAGTGATCCCAGAGCTGCATAATGAGCCTGTCTTGGTGTTTAAGTTGTAGATGAGGGGCGGACTGATTTCTGTCATCTGCAGTTTGTATTGATGCTCTTGTTGCTCCAAAATGCATTAGGTTGAAACTGAAACTGTTTTTTTGTACATTCTCCCCAAGGAGCTGTTTAATGTCTGTTAAGCCCTGTCGCACGCAATCCCAGTTATTACACTCATCAAGTTTTCTATTCTCACAGGGCAGATATACCATAATGTAAAAGTTTCTCATTTACAACTGACACTAGCTGATTTGATCTACTGCAGTCATCAATTAATTAAGCAAACATTAGTTCCCTGAGTGTCCGGCTTACATTTTAATGCATCCAACTGAAGTGTTTTAAAGCTGTAAAGCGATCTTAAGTATGCTTTTGATTGCTGCATTTACAGTATCGTGAGAAAAGACTGCATGTCCCCTGCAAAAAGTCAGCCAACTCATCACCAGATGAAGCATGTGGCAGTCATGGAAATGAACACAGCCCATTTAATCCAAGTGTGTCAAGTATGATTTGGAAAGCCACACCCTCACTTTTTGTTTTAAAATAATTAGAAAAGGCTTTTATGGTGATGTCTAATTAGTGGGTTTGCCAAATGCGATACTCCCTTGAGTAAATTTGGCAGGAGTGTAAATGTTGATGGCCTAAAAGAGACAGAAAAGCTACAGAGATGCAAAACAGCTAAACTGTGTCACAAGATTACAAAACAACTATGACGTGGTGCGACATGATCACAGAGGTGCAAACCACCAAATCAGTGCAACAAAATGACCCCAAAGAGATGTATGAGGGTCAAAGTGAGACACAAATCTGACCAAAATGGGTAAAAAAAAAAAAAACAGATGTGCCAAATATGTGCAACATATACAGCTGGAGACACACAATGACCGCAGATGGTATCTGCACTGTCTGCCATTATTTTGTGTCTCCGTCTGTTCTCGGTAGGATGAGCGAAGGATTTTTCACACGTCTTTGCTCACTGTTTCATAATCCTTCCATGTTAGCCGTGCATGCAAAGAGTTGCTGCTTCTGATGAAACAAATGAACACACTGTCTAATCATTTACACTCTGCTCCACCCCCCAAATTTCCACTTTTACTACAGCCACGTGCACACCATACAGCGAAATCCAAAGCACCACAGTCCCGCCATGCCCAACTGTGATTGGACGGCCACTACTCAGAGTCTAAGTGTAGTGACAGTCATTCACAGGAACTTGGATTTCTTCGCTGTCCATTCAATGCAATGAAACGCTTTGCCTCCTTTCTATTCTTTTTAACATGTCTTTGTTCTTGTCTTCTTGGTCCTCCTGCCTCCCAGGGTGCTCCTCTGCTCGAATGCCGCTGCTGTCACTGTCACACGTGTACTACCCACCGTCCTTCCTTCCTCCCGTTGCACTCTGTTAGCCCTGGAGTCCAGGTCCTTCTCTTTCCTCTATTCAATCCTCAGTCATTATTCATCTGCTTACACACCAAATCCCTCCCTTACTTTTTGTTCTTGTTGTTGGGATGCTGCAGTGCACTTCTGTCTCTTTTTTCTTTTGGTTCTCAATATTTTAACCATAAACCTCCCCCCTCATCCCTTTACTTTTCCATCTCTCATCTTCATTTACATTTTAGATTTTAAAAATGCATTTAGCTGAAGCTCTGTGGTTAAACACATCCAGGGAAGACAGGGTTTCTTGATGTGAATTACCATCTTTATAAAACTTGTCAGTGAGGGTTTAATCCATTGCTACAACGTGATAGTTGAAGCTGTTTCTGTTGAACGGTTTTTAAATGTTTCTCAGTTTTTGTGTATTCTGTATCAGTGTCATCCATCAGCAGGGAATGTTCCAAAGACAAATGCTTGCCCTGAGGTTTTTTTTAGCCATTTAAAATTCACATGTAGCTCTAAGTAAGTTCATCAGCATACTGTATGAGGGAATGGTTCTCGACTGTCCATGCTATGCCTGTAGCCAGTGGTGTAGCGCACATGTTGCTTTGCAGCTACTAATCAGCATATGTTTAACTCCCAGAGGGCGGTATCTTTGGTGCACTGCTGCGGGTTACAGAGACTCAGAGTATTTTCTGTCAGACATCATCCATTGTGTGGATTGAGCCCTCAGTGTCTGTGATTATAACATGATCACTGGACTGTACCTCTAATCCACATGCACGTGTGTGAGCTGAGGACTTGTCAGTGTGGCACAATGGCCTCCACTGCCGCACGTCTCACACCCTCCTCTCGTCCCTCCCCCCTCCTTCCCCCCCGGCAGATCGACCCCCTGGAGATGGACGCAGACATGCAGTCCCTGGGCAGCACCACCTGGCTCTGTGACCAGCGGGACTACAACAGGCGTCCCGTCAGCACCAAGTACGAGACCACCATATTCTGAGGCCGGATCCCCACAGCCGCCCCTACTGCACCCCCCTCCCCGTACTCTCCTCTCCCCTTGCATCCGGTTCTCTATTCATCCCCTTTTCTCACTGACACACACTCACACACATATATACATGTGAGCCCCGTGCCTTCTCACTGTGATGGTATAGCATCCCTCAGGGCTGCCTGCACCCTCCTTTGCCCTGCCCAGCGACCCACACCAACCTCCTACCTGCCATGACAAACACCCCTGTGGCTCTCCTGAGCCTACCCAACACCCCTGGCAGTCTCCCTCGCCTGTTGCTGCTGCAGCCAATGTTGGAGCCCTGGAACGGATGATCCTGGACTGATCTCATTTTACAGTGGCCCCGCTCTCTCAACCAAACTGCCTCTTCCTGCTCATCCTCCTCTTCCTGACCACTTGCATCTGCCTCCAAATCCCTGATAGCTCCCAGAGGTTGCATCTTTATTTTTCTTTTTTTTTTCTTTTCTTAATATTCTCTACAGGCAAAAACAAGCATGTTTACTATTATTTTGCTATGTAACTAGACTCGCGCTGGCTTGACCTAACTGCAAGTTCAAGTATTTCCAGACATATACAGCTTTGTGTAATGCTGAAGGGGTCAGTGTGTTTAACCGTTAAATGAACATTTTGGGAAATATGCTTATTTGCTTTATTGCAGAGAGTTTGATGAGAATCAGTATCCACTCTTACACGCCAGTATATAAAATTACCACAAAATCTGATAACCAGTGTTATCCTTCTTCCCAGAAATGTGTGTTTGTTATGTTTACATACCTACAAATGTCTAACCTTGAGTCATATTTGTACCAAGTCTGTCACTAGATGCACGTTTTCCCATTTTTCTACTAAAGGGGATGCATATGTGCACCTCCCTTAAGTCCGAAAGTCTAAAGTACCCCAGACCAGCGACATTTGTTACATCACAAGAGTATGGTGCTGCCTGATTTTTCAAATCCTGGTTGAAGAAACCTGAATGGACTCGTCAGTACAGAGCAACAGTTTGCCCAAACCATGGGAAAGCTTTGCAAACCTTTATCACTGTCTCAAGCAGCACTAGTTACAAGCTAATCACCTAAAGAAATAAAACTTACACAAGCCATTCAGATGAGTTTGCTACTCAGTTCTGAGCTCGGTTACGCCCTCGAGCAAATTTGAAGAAAGCTTTTGAAGTGCTACAGTGTATAAAAATATTAATTGGGTGGGTTTGCTTTTTCTGCATACGAGTCATTAAATGTGCCCGCATAGTGTCATCAGAAGGGGGCAGTATAGGCCACATCATGCAGGGCTGTTAGCGCCTGAAAGAGGCAGCTAACAAAACACGTAAATTTGGCTTTGAGTTCTTTAGGATTTTGTCTTTTATTTTATTTTTCTTCCAATCTTACATTACATTATTTGATGTTTATTTGGAAGGTGTTTCCAGAGCTTCTATTGGGCATGCCCAGCTGCTTATATATATCTGGGCTGCAGAGGGACCCAGTGGAACACAGCAGACTAGTGCAGATGAAGAAATGTATGTCACGCAGGCCCCATGGCCCTTGAAACCTTGAACTATCTTTAAGTTTACCAGCAGGTGGTGGCAGCTTCATATTAACTACAGCGATGTGAGCGGGATATCTGTCCTCTCACATAATTCTCTGCAAGAAGGCGACTGCGTATATTCCCTATATTCCCTTTCCTTTAATGTGCGCCTATGATATCGCACAGATATAAGATCTGTGAAGTAAAACTGTGATTTAAGTTTTTTTTTTTAAAACACATCTTTATTTTTATTAATTTACCAATTATTATTTTTGTTGTTTTGCTTCAAGACGGCTTTGATTTATTTACTTTCTTTCTCCATCTGTAGCCTGTCCTGTCTTGCCAGGCATCTACCACTGTGAGGCACTATGCGGAGGCTGCTTTGCTAGCATGGGATGCAAGACGGACAGTTAATCAGTGAAAGACAAAACAGCAACATGCAGCAAACAACCAGTTTTTTTTTCTACTCATTTGTACAGTGTTCATAGTGAGATTGGCTACAGATTTGTCACTGATGTCTGAACTCAGAACTGAAACCTCGCACACTGGACAGCAACCTTCCTACACTTTACAGAGGACAGCTGCGTTACGTCATAGCGGTTACCTATAATCAACTATAATCCCACCTTCCTCTGCCCTCCTGAACACCACCACCACCCAACAACTGCACGCCTCCAACCTGTTTCTAAAGACTGTGAAAAAAAAAAAGAAAAGAAAAAAAAACTAACAACACTTCTGATTTCCTGGTGTACTGAATTGACTGTGAGTGGCTGGGAGGATGTTGGTTGAATGATGGTACAGGTTTGTCAGGATGAGTCTTTGCTCTGGCCTTGTACTGTCCAGTGCCTGACAGCATCAATGGTAGCGCTGAGAGCCTGCAAATCACTAAATATTCTTCTTGTCCATTAAAAACAAACAAAAAGCACTGTGTTGAAACTGCACTATCCCTTTTAAAATCGTGTTTTCTTACAGTGCAAGGAGATATTAGTGCATTTTGTGATACGTTTTTGATATATAGAGGCTAACTGAAACACTTTGGGACAGAATCCCAACATTATGACAACCAGAGGCAAAAAGAAATGAACAAATACCCCTAAAAACCCTCCCCAATGAAAATAAAGACATTGAGCGTACAGTGGTCTCACATTTCACCTATTTTTGTACCCTACACTTCAACTTTGAGTATGTTGACAGGCCCCCAGCACAATTTGGTGCACGTTTCCCTCTCTCGCGTCCCATTATCATGATTACATGGGTAGGTATCTATTTCACACCAATTTAGAATTGGGTACAGTGCGCGCAAAGTATGTCACTTGAAAATAAACAGCAGTGAAAAGATTTAATTTCACTGAATTGAAGGAACCAAATCTAAATGTTGTTCTGGTGTCGTGTTAATGCGAATGGATTTGTTCTGCTGGGAACACGACGCCGCTTTTTGAAGGTATTTTCCTCTTGCACTGTGATTAAAAAAGGCTTGTCGTGGAGCCGACACATATCCTGGTACCACCTCCACTCCCTAACCTTGCGTGCTGTATGCTTTGTTTCTGTCTGTCCTCATGGAAGTTTGGACCGTTACATCACCGGCCTCTGCCCTTGTTTCCGTGTGCTGCAGGAGAAGTGAGAGGCTGAGCTCCTCTCCAAAGACTGTTTAGCTGTGACTGCTCTGTGTGCGGTACTGTGGCTGTTTCAGAGCCACTCTGTTCTTGCTCTTTTATCTGTTAGCTTCCACTGATGATGCATGTTGGCAGTGTTTTTGTGTTTTGTGCCCTATGATGCACTTGGCCTGAACAGTCTTTTTATGTACTGTAGCAGCGTCTCGTCTCCTCTCACTCATCTGCCATTTGCTTTTTATGTTCTCTCTCCGTTTGACACGCCGATACGGCGATTCATCCTCATGCCTACATTTTGCCATCGTCCTCACTCCGCCAACTTTTTGTCACGTGTGTTCTTCCATTTTGTGTGTCACCAGGACAACCTGCTCTAGTATGGATGCATAATATAAAAACAATACACTTTAATGAGCAGCAGCTGTTTAAAGCAAGTTTTGGTGGCATGATGTGGCTGTGCATGTACCAGTCTTTTTTAACATTGGTGTTTTCCTTGTGTAGCTCACCCCAGCGTTCAAGTTTCCGGATACCAAGCTGTGAGTTGAAGGGGAGCGGCCCGATGCGAGAGTGTTTGCGTGCGTTGAGTTAGTGAGCGGAGCAGTGGGAGGGACAAAAAAAAAAAAAGCTAGAAAGATAAAGTTGGGAGGTAAGAACGTGCGGGACAGACCAGCGTTTCTGACATTTAGATCTTACCCTGTATTTCCCTGATCCTGCACTGCCCCTGAGATGAATCCCAACTCACAGACTAAAGGCAACCTGTGGTCCCACATCACTGGCCCAACAGGACCTCTGTATCACTCCTGTCCTGAGAAGGGTCGGTCAGAAAGGCAAAGTCTTAATTTCCTGGCCTCAGTGTGACTTTCTGATTTTGTCATGTAGGTAAAAATGTAAAATGTAGAGTACTGTAGACCATTAATGATATAGACCATTAAAGAGCATTTCTATTGATTCGGGTCTACTGGAGATAGAAACAGTGGGGATTATTAAAGGGTAACAAAATGTAGAGAACAAAGAGACTGTACCAGCAAACAATGCCCATGTTTGTGGACGGAGTATGGTTTGTCATTGGAAATGTGATACTGTTTCAAATTTCAAAGCAATATTATATTAATGAAATTAAATAATACAAAGACTAAAGAATCCCTCTCAAGTCTGTTGTCAGAACTGATTTTCTTTATATGAATGAGTGGTTAAAAACAGACGCGACACCAGCGGTTAGAAATCTGAAGCGACGTGACAACATAATTATTGTACAATTGTTCTTTGAGTGTTTCCCCCTGCTGGAGAGATTAGTAGGTGGTGCGACTTCTAATCTAAACAAAAGATTAGCCCAGTTTGTGCCTCTCATGAATTTTATTACTTTACAAGCGTCTGAGTGCCTGCTGGTCTTTGAAAAACATCTTGTCGGCAGCTCCAGAATTCTCAAAAACAAGCAAAGAAAAAGATAACTCGTAAAAGTTGGATGATTTTAAAAATAGATTTTTTCTCCAAAACAAAGGAGATATAACAGGAAAATACATTGTTTCATTTATCCATCAGTTTATTGGTGTTACATTTATGATGCACAGTATTGTGTTTGTGGTTGCTCTGTCCTAAATGTGTCAGAACATGCATTATTGACAACCTAACTCAATAAACTGAAGGTGAAATTCAGGAGATGGGTTGAAAATCTTTATGATGCAGCAGGATTAATATGTTTGAGGATTCTGGAAATCCCTTCAAGACACCAGAACAGGCTGTAGGAGGACACTTTCTGAACGTTTACAATGATGTGCAGCTCTGTAACTTCCTGCTCAAACTGTAGCAGAGTCATTCAGAGTTAAGTTTCCTTCTTGGAAGCCAATATATACAATCCCTCAAACAAACAAAACGTCAAATGCAATTACTGCTCCAGAGGTGTGGTGTGGAGATTTAACATGAATCTGATAAAAATATTCTAGTTGACTCTTGAAACTTGCTTGAGAAGTGTAACCCTGATGTCTTATGATACATGAGCCATGATCATTTTTATATCAGAGGGAAATGAAGAGAGTTACCAATATAAAATGACCCCCCCCCCACCTCCAAAGTAAATAACAACATGAACACGTGTAAACTCCACACTTTTAGTCATAATAATTTTGTTCTGCTCTGTGTTCCCTGTAATGGTTTTTAGGGAAAATGTCACTGAGAGTTCCTGTGGGAGATTTAGATGCATGTACTTTCGTTTGGTTGCTCCCTGATATGTGCTCTTTGAATGGCTGTGTGAAATATAGAGATTTATCACTTTGCTGTTAGTTTACAAATAAAGCTCTGTTCAGTCCCACACCCTACTATCACCAACAACTGCAGGATACACGTCAGTATGTTTTTGGTTTATAATCGAAGGTGCAAAAACAGAAGAAGAAGAAAAAGAAATGAATAAAAAGTCTTTGGTAAGTCATACATAAATATGTCAACACAAACACTGCCCGCTACATATTAAAGCTTAATATAAAGTACTATTTTAAAACTTCTGGTACATTTTTTTACTTTTCAGTCCCTTGTTATGACTAAATGTGACTGTTTCTTTTACCTTCACAGTCTTAAAGTTTTGTGTACAGCTATTTCTGGTTTACATGTACTCTCATAATTATTCAGTAACTGCCTTATGCTTTCACTTGGACATTTTAGTCCAGACATCTAAGATTATGTTTTGTGTCTGAAGACTGTAAATGTCAATTAAACAACAGAAGGACGACTATAAATTCAGATGACTCGTTTTACATTTGTGAGTCTGACATGTGACAACTGAATTTCCTTTGAGGAGTTCCCAGTCACCATATTTACAATCTAAAGTGACAGATCTGATACCAGATGGCTGCTTATGTCCAGGTCACCCTCAGTTTAGCGCGAGTCCTCGCCAGTTTCAGCCTCTGCTGTCGGGAGCAGCAGTTTCCTGAGGATGGGCGCATAGAAGGGACCAAACACTGTTCGGTTGAAGTGGACAATTTGCTGGAAGGTCGTTCCCAGCTCTGCGAGCTCGGCACTCACCAGCCCGAGGGGAAAAGGGAGCTCCAGACTCCTTTTAGCCGGGCTGCCTTGCAGCATTGCCAGAAGGGAGTCTTGAACCCTTTCTCCTGTGTTTGATTGAGAGAAAGAGGGAGAGAAGTCAATGCTTTGAAGCAGCACACATCCAAGTTTAAAATCCTCCACGTGAACAGAGGTAACCTGGGATGAAACATGCTGATGAAATGGCTATTTTTAGGAATTCATTGACAGGGAAAATAGATGTAGACAGCTTTGTTCTGTGCAGTGAAAATGGTGGATCTCTAAACACAGCTGCAAAAATAAAACACTTTTCTTTTTTAAATCCCACTCCTGTTGTTCTAAGTTACTTAATTAAAAAAAAAAGTATCAGAATTTACTGCAGGGCACCTTGAATGAGCATCCACCAGAATACAAATTGATCACAACTCTTGGATTCATGCCTGACCTATTAGTGCACGAACGGGGTTGTTTTGCTTCCACAGGTCGGATATTTGTCCCCTCAGCAGATCTTGGCTCTCCTGAGGCAGTGCTCCTCCTCCTTGGTTGCTCACTGCTTCGGTCACCTGCTTCAGTACGGTCTCCCCAAGCCCCAACAGGGCCCTCTTCAGCTCAGCTTCCCTGCCGCCCCAGAAACCGAGTGTTAGACCATTAAGCAGAGGTGCATTAGCTCACAGGCCTATGAATTTATTAATTTATACAAAACGCTGAGAGCACTTCTCTCAAAAGATATTTAGATTAAATAAAACACCATTAAATGTGATTAAAAAGAAACCGCTTTGGTTATATTTAGCTTGAACCAGTGTGGGCCGGTCTTTAATTTCACAGGCTGCTGTTCACCTGTCATCTACTAATCGTGACAGAACAGAAAGAACGAGGTTAGCTGCATCTGTCCTGACAAGCCAGTCGCCTCCTGTCACCTCCATTGGTGTCCCTCTCATACAATACCTGTTCCCCCTGACAGCCAGAACATGCATCATCACATCCTCTTACCTGGTGTGACTGCCCTCCAGCAGGGCAGTGATGGACTGCCTGAGTTTACCTACAAACCCTTGCAGCGAGAGAACGATGCCCCCGAACTGAGCGCTGCTCACAAGCAGCACTGACGCCTCCAGGACCAGCATGTGGAGCCGCTGGCTCAGAGCATCCAGACGGGCTCGGTCCATCAGCACAGTCTGCGTGTGGAACACAAAACAGGCTCAACTCCTAATCCTGAATTTCCTTCTGGATACTAAAGGTACGAGGACAGACTGCAGAGAAGCTTCGGCAACTGAAGAGGCGAAGTGGTAAAATAAAGATACACTGTTGGATAAATGGTGTTGATAGGTCTGATTTAAATAGGTTTGGAGCCGCTGTTCTGTAAGAGCTGGATGCATGTTGTCACATGCTTTGTGCACGTGGCAGCTGAATGTTCCCTTCTAATCAATAAAATATGACCCAGCATGATGAAAGGTGCGTTCAGATGCAATTATCCGGGCTGGCACTGACCTCGGGATATGTCTCGTCCTGCTGGTCCCAGCGAAGCAGACGTGCGTAGGCCCGGTTAAGAACGGCGGTGGCGCTGACGGGACCTCGGCTGTCAGGACCAGGAGAATCAGACTGAGCTCTGAACGCCGACGCCTCCTCTGACGCTGCGGCCTGAAGCCAAGCGCCTGTGTTGTCCAAAGAAGCTGATGGCATATGGATCATTTTGAAGACATGCACAAATGAAAACACTTTACAGTTAAATTTGGCACAATGTCTATGTTTTACTGACGAAACTTCTGTGTTTTACATGATAGAGACGTAGAATTATTCACGTTTTCTTCAGCAGGAAATGGAATGGTGGGTTTAAATGTCCGATGAAGGGAATGTGGGAACCAAGAACATATTAAATAAGTATTTTCTGTTTTGAGACAATTACCTTTTGGCATTATTATGGCAAAATATTCAATAATATTCTACCTTAGAGCTGAAACAATCCTATTGTTAATCTGTTTATCAGTTATCAGTTAATCTGTTTATTTAAGTGGCACTGATATGAATGCAGCCCTATGATAGACTGGCGACCTGTGCTGGGTGTATCCTGCCTCTCACCCAGTGACAGATGGGATAGGCTAAATTTACCATAAATGCTCCTCTAACAAAGTTGCCTTTACATTACATTACGGTCATTTTGCAGACGCTTTTATCCAAAGCGACTTACAATAAGTGTGTTCCACATCGGTAGGCAAAAGAACTTCAGGTCACAAGAAATCATAAGTGGATTTCCTTCCAAAACCAAACAGCTAAGAGCATAACTAGTGCCAGAGTAATGGCGCTTTTCCACTAGCTCGCTTCGGCTCGGCGCGCTATTGCGTGTTTCCACTAGCACGCAGTACCTGCAACCGGGTAGATTTTCCGTATCACCTCAGCCCTGGTTCCAAGCGGGCCGAAGCGGTACTAAAACGTGACATCAGCCGACTGCCTTCCACTGATTGGCCGACGAGTTTCGTCACTTTTCAATACTGTTTTGTCTGGCGGCCAGGACTCTTCTCTGGCTCTCTTCTCTTGCCTTCTGTGCGACAAAAAGCCACAGGGTGAGCAGCAACACGCTCAGCCGTGTTACGACGACCCCGCCCACGTCGAGGAGGCACGAAGTATACTCTGTTGTAATGGTTGAAACACAACCAAACCGAGCTGTGCCGAGCCGTGCCGAGCTAGTGGAAAAGCGCCATTAGTGTGGTAAGTTAGGTACCTAGACAAATGGGAAGACAATTTAGGAAACAAATAAGTGCGTAAGGAGCTAGGACGAAACAGGTGATGTCCTAAGAGGGCGGATCAGGGTAGTGTTTCCTGATAGTTTGCATGTGTTATTGTCACTTTATCAGTCAAGCTGGAGATGCTGGAACTCAGTCCCTCCTCACCTGGATGCTTCTCCAGGATCTGCTGGAATTTGGCCCTCTCGTACTGCGCGGCCTGTTGCAGGAGGTGAGGCCTCAGGCTCTGGATGGTGAAATTAACCATGTCGGTCTTCATCAGTCCCAAGACTTGGAAAATCGCCCTGCAGGAGATGAGCATCGACGACATCAAGACCACCTTTATTTTCAGTCAGTTTCAAACAGAAGTAATCTTTCTCTGTAACTTACAGTAAAACTGTTTGCTTACATCTGACTGACATGATTGCAGAATTATCACAGAAATACCTCTATAGAAATACAGTTGACTGAACACACAGATAACAGTCTGGCACTGATCAGTCCTTTACCTCAGGAGCTCCACGGGGTCCTGCAGGTCCCGCAGAGCCCTGACCTCCAGGTCACGCACAGGAGCACATAAAGATGCCATGGTGCTGATGATGAATCCCGCCAGGCTGTGAAGGTCCAGAGCTCCGTGATCGACCTGCTGCCGGATCAGCTCCATGTCCAGCACCTCCTCCAGATCAGACCTCAGCCTGACGTGACCGGGCAGCAGCAGCGACAAAAGCAACTGATGGCAAACACAAGCTTGGTTTGCTGTAGCAATATCTCCTTTAACTGTGTCTGTTTCTTTTTTTAAAGTTACCAACATGAAATGTTAATCTCACTATTTTTGTTCGGTTTCATTTTGATCTCAAAGGGACAATCGAACATGCGGGCGTTGGGATTTCCATGAGACAAACGAGATACGGCATGCAGGGCTCTAGACTAACATTTTTCACTGGTGCGTCTAACTTTTTTTTCTTAGGTGCACCAGCACAAAAGTTAGGTTCACCCAAATTTTCAAACGCATTGCATTTAACACCGCAGTTTTACAGGTTCACTTTATTTAATTATTCATTTTTGAATCGCTGTCCATATAGGCAATATTAACTTGTAAACGATTAACTAGCAATCTGGTCAAAATAAAGTTCTTTATTTGAAGCACAATTCTACAAACTTACTGAACTTAACTTACTAACTACTTACTGAAACTTACTGAAAAAGTGTTGGTGCTTAAAGTGCTTCACTGGCCTGAAATTTAAACTTAAAACATCTCAAGATAAATTAAATAAAAAGAAAATATTACTTAAAATTGAAAGTGTTTTAAGGGCTTCAAACTGAACATCTCATGGCTCAATGTCTTATGGACTATCCTCCATTGCAGTCACATGCCCCTCGGATGACCAACTCCTGTAGTTGGGTTAAATATATATTTATCAGTGTATTCACCGGTCTTCCTCTCCTCAAGATATGGCCGTACACACTGACGCATTCCTGAACGATCAGGAATGCCATGAACTCACTGTTCACAAGGCAGCGGGGAGAGGGGACACTGAGCAGGTAATGTGTTTCATAGATGCGTTTTGCTTTTTCAGCGTTTCAATTCTAAATGTTTTAGAACCAGTCACAAATGCACTGTTGCCACACTTTACAGTAAATGCAGTGCATTATATTATCGGCTTTACTGCATCTTAGCCAGGGAAACTGGTCAAGCCACTCTCTTAGAAATGTATACACTTTAGCCCTTTTAATTTCAGTTGGTTCTGGCTCGGAGTCGATCGTATGTGGCTCATTATCTGAAGCTAGCTCCGGACCAGGGCATGACATAACGTGGGAGGTTGACGTGTCAGAGCATTGGTTGTGGTTATTTTCGGACGAATCAGGCCTTAAAGCGGCACTATGCAACTTTCAGTAATACGGGGTTTGTTTACCATGCAATACACACCCCAAAGCTGTAGGGGGAGCTCCGTAGAAAATAAGGTGACAGTCTAGCCATATTATATATTACTACTCTAGAAGCTAACCGCATTCAATTTAGCCGTCGACAGCTAATGGAGAGAGGTGTGTCTTATCAGGCTCCCTGGCTCGGCTCAGAGCCCTTTAGACCTGCCGTGAAGCAGTAGTTCTCGGCTCTCGTGTGTCGCGAGACTTCCAGAGGTAAACAAAGCACGCGGCGCCACAGGCAAAGTTGCAAGCGCTGTTTCGGGCTAGGGCCACCAGATGGAGATGGAAATGTCACCGTTTTCATCAGAACGGGTCAGCCAAGCAATCTGATGATTGCCAAGCAATTTTATGACCATGAAAAAGTTGCATAGTGCCGCTTTAAAGGGTTAGTTCGCCATTTTGCACATTAAGCCCTGTTTTTAGGTAGTCTGGGGTGAATTATAGATGTTCTGATCACAATTTGGACATTTGGTGCTGAACGGAGCATTTAGGTATCCACTGCTGCAGCCCCCCAACCTTTGCATTGAGTCAAGTCCAGAGAAGTTATATTACCACATTTCGCTGCGATTTTCGGGTCAATTTCGATAAATTGACCCGAAAATCGCAGCGAAATGTGCCTTCTAACAGTTGTTTTAGCTTTGTTTTTGGTGGACCTATTTTTCCGGATACCGTTGAATAGCAGCAGCAAGACATCCAGCCACTAGGTGGCGATAGTGCGTTGTTTGTGTACAATACAAATCAATGAAGACGGACAATAATGGTAATATAACTTCTCTGGAAGCGTATTTTGCGGTGATTTTCGAGCCAACGTATCGCTGTCCACCACAGACCACACGGTGAGTTTCATGTCTCTGCAAACGAAAGTTTAATGCCGTTTTATGATTGTTTGCTTGAGTGGTCATTGACTCAATGCAAAGGTGGGGGGGCTGCAGCAGTGGATACCTAAATGCTCCGTTCAGCACCAAATGTCCAAATTGTGATCAGAACATCTATAATTCACCCCAGACTACCTAAAAACAGGGCTTAATGTGCAAAATGGCGAACTAACCCTTTAACTTAACCAAAAAGTTGTCAACTGTTTATCTGACGAGCCGAGGTTCATCACCTCTGTGTCTGACTATAGGATGCGCGTGTTCAAACGTACACACGTACACGGGCCAATCAGAGGGGGGTCCCGCCCTTCACTATCTCTGATTGGTTTAGACCACGATATGGGTCTAATGTGTGTCTGTTGTTGAACCACAGGGAGACTTTCAGAGTCGCGTAGACTTTTTTCTTTTTCCTCGAACGGGTGGTTGCACCGGTGCAACCTGAGATTTTTTTTAGTTGCACCATTGAGAAAATTGGTCGCACTCTAGAGCCCTGGCATGGGCCAGGACAGCCAAGCGACTTCTTCCAGTTTTCCAACAGCTGCCGTAACTACCAAGCCTGGGAATTCCCATGCTGCTTTGCGGGCGATTTCATTCACACTGCAAAGGCTGCCTGGAAACCACCGCCCTTATTTTTGCCTGAGTTAGGGAACCAATCACAGAACGGGGGGGGGGGCAGCAGCAAGACGATGACGACGTCTATCCGCGACACCGAAGCTTGTAGAGTGTTAAAGGTAGGGTAGGAGATCCTGGATTTTGAGTCCAGCGAAGCTGCATTTTGAAAATACACAGGTAAAAAGTCCCAACCCTTTTCTTCACTTTCTTCCCGAAGGCACGCCTCTAGAGTACATGAACGCGCACGAGCACTAAGGTGCACGAGCGCTGTTCTGACAGCAAGCATCGATCGTTGCCGTATTTAGTATTTAGTTTATGCTAACTATACGTTTAATAATGCTAGGTGCTAGCCAAGCTGGCTCTAGTTTAGCTTCCTGCCAAGCTTCTGGACGTGTAATTCGTTCACGGAGCAGGGTACGCGCACAGGGGGGGGGAGGAGGGGGAGGGAGGAGCAGATTGCAGTTTGATAGACGGCCGTTCACAATGATTGGATACTGTTTTTCCTAGATTGTACGTTCTAGAGGCCACTAAAACTTTTCATATTTGTGTCAAAACTTTTAATTAATTGGTTGCAATGGGGGTGTGAAGAGTATTTCAAGCAATATGTAAAAAAATGTTCCAGAAAAAGATCCCCTACCCCGCCTTTAATCCAACATGGCAGCGGACACAACGTTACCGTTCGATGCAGCCTTAGAAAGTGTTTTAAGTAGCTTAGAACGCAAGTGTACTTTTAAAAGAGAGCAACGTTTGGCGTTAAAAGATTTCATTGCCTTCTCCCTCGTCGAATTTCTGTCGCTCTACATACGTCATCTGGTATAAGTGATACAATTGGCTATGAATCGCGCGCAAAGCAGCATGGGAAGAACCAGAGCCCATTTGATAGACATTCGTAGCGCCCAATAAACGGCTCTAGGCATTCGTAAACCACGCCTCAAATACGAGAAAATGCACACCTAGTTCCCAGACCACCATCTCATCGAGATGTGGACGCGTCAGCCAGGCTAGTAACTACCAGCAACCTCAACGCTTTAGGCTGAAGGTCGCCAGTTAACGTGGACGCAAGTTAAACCTGAACACCGGCAGGACCTGGAAGATTTAATAAAGCGTATGTTGTTGTTTTTTTTGTTGTTGTTTTTTTAGCTTTTCTATCGTCTCGTAGTCAGTATGGTGGGATTAAACCGGCAGAATTGTGAGTCACAGCTGATCAGTGGCCGTATACATTAGCGAGCATGCAATGACGACAGGCAACATAAACGTTCTTTGGTTTAATAATAGCGACAAAGAAAACAGCTGATGCTAGAGTCTGATGCAAAAGCAATTGTAGAATTGTGTAGAATTCACTTTATATAAGGTTAGAGATTTGAGTTGTTTATACATGTGTGTGTGTGTGTGTGTGTGTGTGTGTGTGTGTGTGAGTATTTTCTACACTTTGATTTGATCCTCAAAGTGATGTCAGAGGTGACGGTGGACCTTTTGATGGCGGACACTTACAGTTTTGACCTCCTGCAGCAGAACAACTGCATGGTCGTAATTTGGAGGATCGCTGCTCAGCTGCTCCTGAAGACTGGCCCAAAATGCCCGGTGAACGATTTCCGTCACTCTGCCCTCCAGGCTGAAGAAGGACAAACAGCCAAGTATTATTTCATTCGACAGTTGTTATTTTGTAAAGTACGAATCGGTGGTGTTTCTCTTGCCTGTCCGTAGGAGGGCTCCTGGGTTTGAAGGAGAAGTCTCTGTTCACTACTATTTCATGTGCGAGGCTCAGGTTGGAAACACAATTTTCCAGCTCCATTAGACAGGATAATGAGGCAGTAGGTGGGCTCCCTGACTCAACAGACAGGTCACACAAACACACATCCACAGATAATTAAAACGGCCCTGCTGGTAATAATTTAATTACTAATGGTCCCTGAACGTACATGAAAACAATAACTACTTTTGTAAAGCTTCATACCTGCTGGAGAGTCAAGTTTTTCCAGACAGGGAAGGTCAGCGGGGGAATCATCATCAGCCTCCTCTCTCTGAGTAGACATTTCTGCAACAGTCCAGGACGTTTAAATGTCTCATTAACACGGTGCAACTGGCCATTTTGTTGTTAAAAGTATTTACAGCCCACACCATTTATTTAAAGATGATAAGTCATTCAAATATTTATCTAAATATCCTAAATACCATGTTTAGATGGACCTTTGGGACTATTTTTGGTCAAATAAACAACAACAACAAAAAAATTACAAGAGACACTATCTTCTTTTCACTATGACTTTAAAGATAAAACAATGCGGGGGAAAAAAAACTGTAGACTAATTTACAAATGTATTTAGTTGCAGTTTAAAAATTACAAAAAAAAAAACAACTTGTTGAAGCCCAAAAGTAATAAAGGAGGTACTTCGGTATTTAATTTCTTTTATATAATTTAGAAGAATCAGTTTCTTTTTAAATTTAAAAAAAAAATCTAAGTGCAGCATTTGTTATTGGAATCGTGGAGCAGAAGAATCAAAGAAAATACTGATGTACAATACATACAAATCATTCTCCGGCGTTGAAATGAGGCACTTCATGTTTTCCACCAGTTAGATAAGTGGACAAATGGACAAAATTACGCCCCAAACACAAGCTGAAGTAAACGATATAACTATTTTGGAAGTTAACTTACCTGGTATCGGGTGTTATAAAATATATCGCTTGAATATGTTGAGCGTAAATCGCCCCTGACCATAAAAAGTCGGGAACAGTTAATCTGCCGTTTAAAAGTTGCGTTCGTTCAAGTTCAAATCTGGGCGAAACCATTTGTGTCGAAATATGGGGGAGCTCAAAAATAAAACATTAACGGTCCAACACGTTATATAAGCCGATCTGCACGGCTCTGTGTGATAAGAAATGTATCCTTTCACATCAAAAGTAGATTACATTCATAAATATCTGCATCAAATAAAGAAAAAGCCGTTACTTGTTTTGGTTTCGTCCACTCTCAAATCAAAACAGTGGGCGTGTCACTACTGTAAGTTCCTGTTGTTCTTTACTGCATCCACCGCTGAGCTGTCACTGAAACTAAAGCCGCTCAACCTGTTCAACGTTTCCAGGTTTTCTTTGAAAACAAAATGGAAAGCGGCCGTAGTGTTTACTCAAACGGTCTATTATGTATAACAATAATTGGCGAACAGCTGGAAATGTCCCTTTTCATACCAACCAAGGACTACCAGAATGCACGGCCGTTAAATTGTACACCCCAAAGCACTAAACTACAAATATCGATCGTGTCTAATTATTCTGTTCTGGGATGCTTTTTTTGTTCCTAATAGTTAGGAGAGTTTAGTGTCTCAAACCTCCCAAAAACGTGTCTATTTCTATATAAAACAGGCACCAACTTTTTAGTTTTTTAACTTAAAAGGCACAGATAAAATCATTAATAATATATATAAATATATAGATATATATATGAAGATAGATAGATAGATAGATAGATAAAAAATGAAGGCTTTAAAACATACAGTGCAGTGATACAGTGCAGACAGAGGGAAGTACAGAAAGAGTAAGTGCAGTAGAGGGAGTAGGGAAGTACAGGGTAAGTGTTCGGATAGGAGATGGTCCCTGAAGAGCTGGGTCTTCAAGAGTTTCTTGAAGATATTCAGGGACGCAGATGCTGTGGTGTATGGTTGGTTTGGCTGGGAAGACGAGCAGTTCAGTTTTAGAGAGGTTTAGTTGGAGGTGATGGGCTTTCATCCATGTCGATATGTCAGGGAGACAGTCTGAGGTTCGTGCTGAGACTGTGTGGTCGTCGGGTGGGAATGACAGATGGAGCCGGGTATCGTCAGCATAACAGTGCTGCCACAAAACCAATTCATTTAACAAAAGAGGACTCAAAAAGCTGATGTTTAGGCCGTGGTAGGGTGCGTGACACGTTCGAGATCAAATGAAACGGCGTTACAGAACTTGAAAAAGAAATGAACCGAGACAGAAGTGTACTGCAAATTATTTATGACTGCAAAATGTGTTACAAACTGTTCTCATAAATACAAGCATTTGACAAAGCATCATCTAAAAAAGGTTCACTTTCTATCACGCCAACAAAACAATTACACAGTATAATCTTTCCATAACAAAAACAACTCTCAAGCCAATGGTATTTTATACATTTGCATATTTCAAAATATTAAAATTAAACTTCTGTTTTTAAAATAAAAAGGATAACTTAAAAAGGGCACTCTTTCCTCACTCGAGCTGCTCTGTATATACAAACTTTAGTGTTGCTTTAGAAACGCCACTCTAGATTTCTCAAAAAGCCTCCCAGAAAAATAAGAGAATAAAGAGACAAAAGCAGTGCTGTGTGAAGAGCAGCCAGCCCACGATTGTTCCTTGGATAAATTAGTGTCCTCCTATCAAACCCAGACAGTAAATCAATGTCATTTTCTAGTTAATCATTTTGGAAAAGCAGGTGGAAAGCAAAAAAAAAAAAAAAAAAAAATCATTCGTAAGCAGTTTAAATCAACAAGAGAAAGCTGATGATTGAAAAGAAAAATCAATGTCTCAAAAGAGGCTGCTTGATCGGTTTTTCTCCGCTTTCAAGCTATGTATCCAAGTGCTGCGAGAATCGTATTGAGAGAAAAGGCAAAAGGAGCATCTGCTGAATAAAAATGAGCAAATTAATGACCGCAATCTTCAGTTCCCAGCCTCACATACGGCCATCTCACTTCCATTCACACACACTAACAAAACTGTACAAAAACATGTATAATAATACAATAAATTCAGAAGTCACTTGTGTTTTGTCCCCCAATGCCTCAAATCAGCATAGACGGTGACTTACAGAATGGCCCAACCCAGCCACGACTGAAGAGTTGGAGCACTCCAACACCACCTGCTTTCTCAGATTTATTTTCTATTGAAAACCGTTTTCTTCCTCAGACTGAACCTGGTCCAATACGATCAGAGCTCGACGCGTTAGCCAGATAAAGCAGCGCTTTCTAGCTTCCCGACAACAAGCTTGAGATGGCAGGTGGATGCATGCGTGTTCTGCTTTCAGCTACACCTTTAACTACATGCATCTTCTCCGTCAAATCGTACTGGTCAAAATGTCTGACATCAGATATGAGCCACCAAAAAGTAACAGAATTGGTTATATTTGGAGAAAAGTGGTGACTGAGCTGCTGTAGGCTGATTGAGTAAAATCTGAGAAAACCAGTCCAGTAGTGTGGAGAAGGCCAGGTCATAGTGCAGTCGGTACTCTATTGTCAGTGCTACAATCTACACACATACACACACACACACACACACACACACACACACACACACACACACTTTTCTGCTATGAGTCTTTGAGCATGTTGATGCGTGCGAAGATCTTGAGTGCAGGTCCCAGCTTAATGTTCATGGTGCTCATTAGGTGGTCCTCCTTCAAGAGGAGCAATGCCTGTCCATCGATCTCCTGAGAGCGAAACTCGTCTGCGATCTCCTGACAACCTGCACGGACAGCAGAGACGCACAGTGAAACAGGATTCCTGTTGAAACCGATACATGCATGTCAAACTTCATGAATGAGCCTCCTGACCTGGGAGCGAGCGTATGAACTGGTACACCTCTTCCACGTTCCACTTGGTGGGGTCGTTGGGTAGGAAGCGCTCGCAGAGTGACGGTATATCTCTGCCAGCGCAGCCCTCCTGGTCCGAGGCCCTGCTTGGCTGCCGGTGGACGGGAACCTGGGCTGAGGCCGGGGCGGGAGCCAGGGGTCCTGAGCTGGCTGCTGACAGGGGGGACGGCGGCTCTTCGTAGCTTGACATGTCTGAACACGGGCTGGACTCCTCCTGACTGGGCTGCGAGGCGTGCGGCGAGGAGACGGAGCCGCCCTGAGTCTGCTGCGGCGAAGGAGACAGTTTCTGGAAAGGAACGAGAGGAGTCGATAGCAGTAGGAGATAGCATGCACTCAAGAAACCAATGGCTCATCAGTACACCTGAGGCATACTAAGTAAGGTTTATGCTGCACAATGACTCCAAATAAAGCACCTGCAGAGATACTTTGTCAGTCTAACTTAAGACATAAGTACCACGATGGATGTTCGAGACCCAACTCTTGAAACCTGACAGAACTCAAGAGACTTCAGGTATAAAAACAGAGAGAAAAAGGGATTTCTAAGTATTTATTATTGTAAAATTACCAACAAAATGTAGTTCTGCTGTAACTACTTCTGAGTCCAATTACAAAATGTCACACTATGATAAACTCAGTTCCAATACTTTCCCATTCATACTGGTCACCAGTAAAGGCTGGTGATGATGGGAGCTTCCAGAGGACACAAATCATCCTCAGCCTCATTAAAAAGGACCAGGAGGGAAAAATGCATGGTTAGAAAAAAGAAAAAAAACCTAAAAGTGGAAGCAGTTTTCTGATGATAGAAGAAGAGTGAGGGAGCTCGCCAACTGTCCGTACCTGCTTTTTAGCCTCTATACTGGGGCGGCCCTGAGATCTTCGGCGCCAGCGGCTTGCCGGTTTGTTCCGCTCGGGACGGAAAAGTCCAATTCGCTTCGTGCAGCCCACATTGTACCTGTTTGAAAAAGAGCCGCCGTTTTTAAAGCCTTTCATGTGACTACAGGATTTTGTGAACAGTTCAGATGTTAAGGAACATAAAACCCAGGGTGACTTGCCTCTTCGCACAAACCATCGAGCAGAACCTTTTAGAGCCCTTGAACGTGTAGGCAAAGTCTACCCAGCCGCAGTATTCACATGTCAGCTTGGGTTCGTCTTTCTCTGTGGGAGAAGAAGACATAATTAGCACCATATTTCCACCATGAAGACACTTGTGTGGTACATCAGTGTCTAAAGAATAAAGTATTCTCTGGAGGTGCACTCCAAATTCTGTGTAGAAGTCCGATCAGCACAGCATATTTACCGGCACACACAGACCACATTCACCTGCTTACCTTTGATTTTTTATATAGGGCTGGGCAACGATTAAATTTTTTTATCTAATTAATCACATGATTTCCCTGATTAATCACGATTAATCGCATTTGTACGCAAAATCAAAAAATTAATTCAAAAGTAGTGTATAGCATTTAGTTTTATTTTAAATGTACTGCCATATTTAAGTGCCATAACATTTGTTGTGCAAACACACTTTTAACATCAGCATCTTTCTGTAGTTTTTATGTAGAAGCCTCGCTCCACTGTCTGTTTCCTTGAATGACTTGCTGCTATCAGTTGTGTGTTTTGCCTTTGAGTGATATTTTAGACTGGAACTACTACGGTGAGAAGACAATTCAACTTGGCTGTAAATGCAGGAGTTTTTTTTAAAAATCTATTTTGAAATATGTGCTTTTATGTTGAAACAAGTAAAACAGGAAGTAGCGCCGGTTAGCTCCGTGAGCTTCACACAGAGACCGAGGAGCACCTGTAGCGGTGATGTTACCTGCTAGTTTATTTTAATTTTATTACTCCATGCTTCGTGGTGTTTGCTGTAACTGTGTGAATGAGATGCATTCAACAGACTTTTACAATCATAAAACCTGCGTTAATGCGCGCCCAGCCCTAATATACATTATATATATATATATATATATATTTTTTTTTTTTTCTTATTTCAGAGGTTTGGGGATTTTTTTGGGATGAATAAATATTTGGCCTTATTTAACATCCTTCCATTCATTTTCTATAATCATTCAAATCATTCAAATCAATTCAGGGTGGCAGGGGGGGAGCCTATCCCAGCTGCCATTGGTTAAGGCAGGGTACACCTTGGACAGGTGGCAGGTCCATCACAGGGCCACACAGTGACAAATAAGGACAATTCAGAATAACTTCTAAACCTAACATGCATGTTTAGGACAGTGGGAGGAAACCGGAGTGTGCACCAGGAACTTTCTTCTATTATCTAAACATCAGAAATTCTCATGAAGTACACTTGGGCTGTTCTTAAGAAAGCTAAATGCTTTAAATCATCGTCTTAAATGTTACCAAGAACTCGAATCCACATAGTTCTCATCTGAAGACGTTTTTTCTGCAATTTTTCCTCTGAACTCACCACAGCCAGACTTCACATTGATCAATCTCAATAAAAGGAGAAAGTCAAATCCAACTGGAGAATCCCTCCTGAAAGTGAAGGCTGTTATCTAGCAGATTGACTCTGATTTGGGGGGGGGGGGGGGGCGGACACACAGGTTAAGTGGTTTGGTTAAAGAGATGAATGTGCGTGAAATTACGCTGAGAACAGAGGCTCGGCTCTGTTTGTTTACAACACAGCAGCAAGCGGCACGTGCACAGATATGTGAGCATTATGAGGCGGATTATTCAAAATGGTCCAATTTCCTACGCTTCACGCCTTCACGCTTCAAGGCGTTCGGAGGAGGCGTTCGGAGGAGGCGTTCGAAGATGACGTGGGAACAGACGCCGAGATGACACGCTCTCCTAACAGGATAAAGCCCCACCAATAAACGCGCACAGCCGATTAGCGTTTAATCTGTCTGGTCTCACCTGGTTGGTCCTCGGGCTCAGAGTCGGTGTTGGCTGCGTTGCTGACCGGAGTTTTGTCCGGGTCCGAGGAGAGCTGATGCTCCAGCTTCTTTGGGCTGTCGATGAGAAGGGGCAGACGCTCCACCTGGTGTCAGATTCAAAATATAAAAAATGAGCTTTTACAGGGAATTTATTCAGAACACACTGTTTACACAGCTCCAATATGATCATTCTGCCATAAATCCCAGCAGCATTAAACAAAGACCACATGAGTACTGATGAGATGACTTGAATGGGACGCACTGGTTGATTAAGGCTGCAATAAAGAGAGACGCTGGGATAAAAGGTCTTTGTTTTAACTTCTTACATGCCACATGCACAATGACCAAAACGTACTGGAGGAAACTGTGTTTGCAGAGTGAGAAAATATGGACAAATGTGTATAAATGTCACTTGAAACGAGAGAAAAGCCATGACATTTCTTCTCATAGGCAAGAGAATGTGTTGAGCATTTACACCAAACGTCCAGCAGGAGGCAGACAGTCCAAAGTTTTTACATCCTAGTGGCGCTGTTCACTGTTAACACTTTTGTCTATTTAGTTAAAAGAAAAGATTAGCAAAGTGTTAAGCCCGTGCTCTGTTTGAGACACGCTCTGTAAACAATGAGATGACAATCCATCAATTTTCAGGCAGATGAAGGAGGGCTTTTTACACCTTGAGGGAACAAGTAGAGTACAGATGAATGGAAGTGCAGCGAGCAGCACATTTTCCTGTCACACCCACAGATCTCCTTCTAATTAATGACCGATTTTAACAGACGCTGTAGGCTGCCACTACAAGCAGCAGCAGAGGGTTTGTGTTTGCCTGCTGACTGCTCCCTGCAGACATTTACACCGGAGAGGGCGGCGGCTTTGGGTTGTTTATCATCTTCCTCTGCCAGTAAACCTGATGTTGGCCACTTACACACACGGGGAATGGCTCCGCTCCCTCCTGGATGACGAAGCCCTCGATGACATGTGTGAGGACCTGGGGCTTTACGATGGCCTGTGGCGGTTTGTTCTCTCCGTTTTGCGGCGTGCTGCCCGTCACGGTGGGCGCCTCGCTCTCATTTCCTGAGGTCATGGCTGGAGGTGGGGTCCCTGCTGCTGCACTTGGCCTCTTGACTGAGGCTCCTCCTGACCAAGAAAACAAAATCATCCATTTAACATACAAGAGTTTTAATAAATTAGAGCTGGAGAGCGATCATTTCTGTGATTTTTAAGAGGAAAAAAAAGCACCTGCACTTTAGTTTGAGCTCCTGATATTTGCCGCTTCTGGTAAATTGAACGGCCCCGGATTGGAATATTTATATTTGGTTTCTAAGTAAGTTTGTACTATTCGTGGCATTTTATTGACAAGTATGTTTATTAGTTAATCAAGAAAGTAATCAGCTTTAATCTAATTCATTTTTAAGCAAAGCTCAAAACACTGCAGTTTCAGCTTGTCAAATGTGACAATTCATGGGGTTTAGCATTCTCAGATGGACAAAACAAAAATAACGCAGGTGCAGTTTTATGTATTTTTTACTGATATTTTGTAGATAAATAGGTTAAACTATGAGCAAAATCATTAGTTACGGTCTTGAATGAGGAATGTAAATACTAAACTTTTGAGGAATAACATGAAAAGCTACTGCTTTATCAAAAACAAAGGTTACTTTGTGTAGTTTGGTCTGTATAAAACTCAGATTAAGCATCAGTTTGTATTTTTGAGCGCACCTGTCCCATTTAGAATTTGCAGATTTAAGTCACAACCAACTGCCAACGGGCTAAAAGAAAAGAAGGCGAACATTTCAAGTGTCTGAGGCACAGCGACGGTAAATAATACACAATTAACCCAAATCTATCCTCTGACACTTCCACCATCACAACAATACATCGACGCCTCCGTGCTTTGTCTACATAACGCCATCAGTGTTGAATTAGAAGAGTTTCCTTACCGCGCAACTCCCTCTGTTCAGACAGAAAACATGTGCGGGCTGCTCTGTTTGTTTGCTTTAGATCCGACCGACGGACGGACAGACTCACACCAACCTGCTGCGCGGCTTAAAGCTGCAGCGCCGCCCGTAAATCAGGAGCCTGTGAGCGGGGTCCGCCTCCCCGTTTCCTCCCCCTGATCCTGCGCTGGCTTCACATCAAAACATAATCCACCCTACCACTCAAAAAACGGTCTTCTTTCTGTCCCGAGACTGCAGCCAGCTCATCAGAGCATCCATTAAAGTAACACGAGGCTTGTTTCCAGCAGGGCCGTAAACAGAGCTGCAGGGAGGAGCCCACCACCCCACCCCATACACACCAGACATCCCAAGTTCCAAAAACTCATTTCAGGGAGATGCTTATCATTTTGCGTACGTTTTGCTTTATTTTATAACAATTTATAACATATATAGCATTTAACCTACAGAAATAAAATGCAGATGTTGGCGCGTTCAGCCTACCTTCACATGTTTTACAGTCATTAAGTCCGCCGTGGGCAATACTGAAGTCACTAATGCATACAGTGCACCTCGCCATGGTGTCATCATTCTTCACCTTCACTACACATGGATATACTTTAGTATGTTCTGCTGTAAAATGAGTCTTATATTTTCGTTTTTTACTCGAGGATTCACCCTCTGCCATTTGGCAGGATGCACAGTTTTGAGGGGTAACTTAGGTGACTGTCAGAGAGTAAATCGAAGCCCTCCCACACCGAACATTATTGGCTTATTTTGCTGACTAAACCAATCAGCGCGCCCTCTGACAAGCAGTCGCCTTGAGCGCTGGTTGAAAAGAGCATCGCTTTGGACAGATACGCACAGGTTTCACACCTCTCCCCACACCCCTCTCTCTCTCGTGCCAGCGCAGTCGAAACGCGCATGGTGCACGAGTTATTGTGTTGCTTGCAAGCTCTCACTCGCATTGAAAAAAAAAAAAAAAAAACTCCCTCGAATAGTCTAAAATCCGGGATATTTTATCCGACTCGCGGGCATCCGTGATTAACTATCAGTATCAGGGAGACTCCTGGAGCTTCCGGGAGACTTGGGATGTCTGTACACACGACACTCGCCTTGCTTTGCCATTTAAAAGAAAATACACTCCTTCAACTATTTACGGAAGCCCAGAGCGGACGTGGTACGTATAAACTTTTTTTTGATGGTTTTCTCAAGATAACGAGTTCATTTACGGATGGTTTTCGAGCCCACTTTTTCTCCCCACTCCGCCCCTGTTTATATATGTTTTATGTGTTCGCAATTTGTTTGTCTTGTAGAGATGACTTTCATATCAGCACACGCCATTTAAGGAGACGGCTGGCTCGACTGCAGCTCAATAGGCCTTTACACCTAATTGATCCTGTTGATATAGTCAACTTCATCAGTGACCAGCTGAGGGGACCAGGCCGTCTCCATGGTTACCGAATGATGTACGAGAGGTGCCGTTATAGTTTTCTCGAGATAACGAGTTATTTATCTCGAGAAAACGAAATGCTTGTCACACCAGGGGGATTTGCTTTGTGCATTTTCACAAGCAGAATTGTTACACAAACGGGGTAAAAATGGGTACACCTTTGACAGAAATACATATAAACACATATAAACAGGGGCGGACTGGGGAGAAATAGTGGCCTCGAAAACCATCGGTAAATTAAATCGTTATCTCGAGAAAACGATCATTGTTTTAATAATCATCCAAAAAAAGTTTATACGTACCACGTCCGCTCTGGGCTTCCGTATTCACATTGTTACTTAAATCTTATGACGTCCATCGACAGAAGCAGAGCTCGGCCTTGCAGTTATGTATTTTGAGATCACAAGTTGATTATGCTGTCAGGTGGAGACAACAAAGCTTGTTTTTGCTTTCACCTAAAATCAGTCTTTTGTTTTCCTGAGATCATGACGTGTAAAAATGAGGAAATGCAACTTGACTTCTTGTGATCACAATGTGATTATGGTGGTAATCCTCATAGCTGTAACACTTGTGGAGGATCTATAAGATTAAATCAAGACACGTGTGGATAATTATGTGTGCTGTAATGAGATAAAAAGGTGTCGGGCAGTAGCGTCTGTGGGTTTAACCAACTCCTCTTCAGCCAGACCATCCCACTGTTTGCGGTGACAGGAAAATTAAACTTACCAGACTGAACAAGCAAAAGATAATTACCCGTAATCTCAGAAAACAAAGTTCTTCTCCAGAGATAATAACATACTTAAACAATTATCTCTACAAAACCAGCTTGAGTTAACTATCTCTAACCACATTGAAAGTTTTCATGAAGCATGGCTACTCTCTGCTTCAACGTTCATCTCAGCAATTAATCACTAAACAACTAAAAGCTACAGTACAGATTTAAAGACTTATTTCTATCTTTTTTTTACTGTGAGATTCACATCAAGCACACATTAATCATAGAAATCAACATCATTAAGCTCCTCCACAGCACTGTTTCTATCCAATGTCAATGCCAAGTGAACCTGAAGAGAAGTTTTGAAATCTGCTTATCAAAAAAATTCATCAGGCTTCATTACTTAAGTTGGGGCCACAAAACATAAACTGCTGGTGATATAAGCTACTCTAAGCATTGCTGTAATAAACAAGAGACTCATTTACTAACAGGAGGCAAATCATTGAAGGAGATATCAAAACCAGTCAAAGAAGATAAAACCAGTCACCTTGGCTGTATACAAGAAAAACATGACAAAGATCTCTAGGATTTGGTTTAAAATGGCCATTTTGTGATTGTTCCTTCATGTGAGCAAGGTTTTGGTCATGATTTTACTCTAAAAGGCTGAAACAGCAGCTCATTCGTGCAAGTGAGGAACATATTTGCTGCATCCAAACTGATTCACAGAGGGTGAAACTGGTCTGATGACCAGAAACCACCAGGACATGAACTGGAAGCTGCTGGAACTTCAGTCCGGTCCAAAATCAAGCAAATTTAAAGTACTGAGGAAAAAAAGAAAGAGAAGAACATCCTTTACTTAAATATCAACACATTTAGTGGTGACCACGTGGATCAATAAAAGCCTTCTAGAGGGAATTTTTAATGGTCAGATTTGAGTTGCCGGGGAACAACACCTAGAGGTATTCAACCGGAAAAAAACCAAGAGTACCAGCAGCTAAATGCAGTATCAGTAGCATCCAGCTCTGGGGCTGTTTTCCTGCCAGTGGAAGTGGGTGATTGAACAAATTGGATGGAAAAATGAAGGAGAACCAACTCAAAATTCTTCAGCATAACCTCGAAGCTTCATCTGGACAGTTGAAACTTTACCCCGACTACCCTTTAGAAGTGGTTGTGCAGCAAATAAAGCTCCCACAGTCCTGACCTAAACTCCTAGGTACAGAACATGTCCTCAACAGGTGAGTGCGTGTCATTATAGAAAGCAATTCAAGTGGACTGCATCAACTCTGTCATTAATATCCTTCACTTCTTTTGATTTAAACATCAGTCGTGTTGGATTTATGTGTGTAACATTTACCGTCAAACATGAGCGCACGATGGGAACTAAAGTCTAAAAAAAAAAAAAGAAAAAAAAAAAAAAAAAAGAAGTGCGATACAGCATTCAGACTGAAACAATAAAGTTACAATGAGAAGAATGTATCCATTGAACCCATTTTAGGTTTTATCAGGATAGACCACAGTGATTTACTGTGTCACATCCACAACCGCCTCATGTATTTTTATTGCGATGAGATTTAAAGTCCTTATAATGAATGGTTCAGAGGTAGTTCACACACTTTAATGTGCTGTAGTTGTGTGACTGTAAATGTTTAATGTTTCTAAAGTGAAACTGTCCCTTCAGCAGCTGGATTACCAAAATAGTTCCCCGCTCTTCACACGCATCACGACCCACCGTCAGGTGTCAGCAGCATTTCTAGCGCCGTCTCACAGATAACGGATCCGGCATACAGCTGCAGCATCACTGCTGCATCTTAGATACTGAGCCACTGCACCAAATGTTCACAAATTAGGCACAAAAAGTAGAATTAAAAAAAGAATACTTGCTGATGAAGCAACAGTTCTCGACAGAAGCAGCTAAAAATGTTGAATTGAATTATATATAAACCACTTTGGTGTTAGTCAAAGACATAAAAACTGCTTTTATTGAATTTAAAAAACACAGATTGTCCCCATTAACCATCTAAATGTTACAGAAGCAAACCTCAGACTTAATGTAAAGGACAGCAAAAACATGCGTGTACAAAAGGGGGCATGCAGTGCCTGTGTGTCCATTTCGTTCTGGTGATGGCCTTTTTGTTTTTAAACCTTTCAAGCTCTTGACACTATGGCAGAGAGATCATTATTACTGGGATGTCTGCTCATTTTTAACTGCATCATCAGGTGAGAAAAACACAAAGCTGCCTGAAAACAGCTGCTCAGAGGAGCCGGAGGATGTTGATCGTTAGGACGATATTTGACGAGCGCTTTCCTGACAACTATTGAGAAGAAGTAGAAAGTGTTTTTCTCAATGTAAAATGAAAGAAAACCAGAACGATCATACCCAAGTATCCCTGTTTCCTCACGTAATCTGGTCTACGTGGACTCATTTAAAAAAAAAAAAAAAACAGCTGAAGACATTTTTATTCCAAGTAGCTTTTAGTTTGACTTGGGCTTCTATGACTGCTTTGTTTTTTTTATGTATTTTATGGGGTCACCTCCTGTAAAGCACTGTGTGACATTTGTCTGTGAAAGGTGCTATATAAATAAACTATACTATACTACTATGCTGTACTAAGCGTTCACAGTTTGAGCCAAGTTGTTCATCTTAGATTGTAGTTTGTGTAAATGAAGTCATATTAACATTCTTAGGTTCTGATTTTCACCCGTTATGGAAGCGCCTTCATGTATTTTTGCCTTTTTTTCTTGTTTAATGTTTAACGATTTAATGTTTAATCTCTTTGGAAGATCAGTCAAGGGTGTGATATAGTTCCCACAGAGTTTAATCCCAACTAAGCACTCCACAGAAGCATTTTCACAGCTTCCAGAAAGCTGCCACGTCTTTTACCTTGCGGCTGAACAGGTGGCGTGGCGAGGTTGACCTTGGGCTGCTCTCCAGGTTTGGAGGGTTGTGATGGGGAGGTTGCAGGTTGCTGTTGCTGCTTCTGCTGCTGCTGATGCTGCTGCTGCTGCTGCTGCTGCTGCTGCTGCTGCTGCTGCTGCTGCTGCTGCTGCTGCTGCTGCTGCTGCTGCTGCTGCTGCTGCTGCTGCTGCTGCTGCTGCTGATGCTGATGCTGCTGCTGATGATGCTGCTGCTGCTGCGTGGACGGCGTCTGACTCGTCTCTCTGACCACTAACGAGGTTGGCTTATCTTTACTGTCCTGAACCAGTCGAGCGGCCTGGGATGAGCGTGAGCAACAAAAGGCAGACGGATGAATTCATGAGAAAAGGATATCTGAGACGGCAGTGACCGCAGACATCAGGGACTGCTCGTGCTATTAATGCCAGTGACTCAAAAACTGAAAACCACAAGACTCGGAAAACATCACATCAGCGGGAAAATATTACACAAAGATTCCAGAACTCAGAGGATTCCTGTGTTTTTTCACACTTGGAGGAGAAATGCAGACTGTGGGTGTTGTTGGAACAGAAGTTTTTGTTTTTCAAAACACCAGAAATCCAAAAGCTAAGTAACACGTAGATCCAGCGTATTCCAGATATCTGTGACTGAGCCAATTACAATACATCTGGTGGTGGTGCTTTAATTAGAAACCACCTTCTAAAACATCTGAAGGACTGGCACTCAAATCATTTATATCAGACGTGTCATGTGGGGTTTTTCACATGCAGAAGTGATGCTGGGATACGGTGGGAGTTTTGTTATTGTTGTATATTTGTCACGTGGGTCACAAGAGTCCTGATAATTGTTACGCACCACTCCACAGGTGCCACTGAAGAAGCGCAGAAAGACATTCAGCAGCTGACAAGGATGCAAACGATAAAGACATTTTTACTGGATGTGTTTGTACGTACCGTTGGTTGTATCTGAAGATTGATGGCAGTGAGTTGGACGGGCTGAGCTTTGGCATGGTTGAGGGAGGAGTGGAGGGCGTGGGGGCTGATGGTGGAGTGGAAGATGGTGGCCTGTTGGTTGGGAGTGGAGGGCTGGTGAGGGGCAGGTTTGGGTAGGACGGGGACGGGGTGCTGTGACGGCTGAATGGAAGCCGTCTGCAGCAGCTGGCCCGTCGTCCTTTGGGAACTTTGGCTCTGCTGGACCACAAACTGCTGCTGCTTGTGCTGCTGAACCAGTGAATGAGGCTGAATCTGGGCGTAAGCTGGAATGAGAACAACAAAAACCTCAAACGCTTTAGTTGTGTCCCAAATTGACAAAGAACTTTACCCTTAAAGCTAGTGCTGGGCGGTATACACAGTGCTTTATAATTTCGTTATGATATGAATTTTTAATGTACCGCCATACCGGTGTATTTGATTACACAACGGGGGGAACGCTGCGTCGCGCGACATTGTTTGAGACGGGACCCTTTTCAGTGTTGCGCTTCTAAACACGCATGTTTACTGCCTATGGGTGCGAGGTGGTAATAAGCACTTGCGTTACGAGAAGGTGGATAGGATAGACATGGAATATTCCGAAATCGAAGCTGCAGAACTAGTAGAACATGCTGACACAGAAGAACTTGTGCCAAAAAAAGGAGCCGTGTCCGTAGTTTGGAAGTTTTTTGGTTTAAAAAAATAATAAAAATCAGACGTCGACCAAACAACCATTTTATGCAAGTGTTGTCGGGCTACAGTTGTCGCTGGAGGTGGCAACACGAGCAATTTGCTCCATCACCTTAGCCGTAAGCATGTCTTAGAATATCAAGAATGCATGAAGTTAAGGTCAGCACCTGCCACATCAGCAGGTAACACGGGGAAAGAAAAAGAAAAGTCGAGCCAAATGTCACTTCAAGACGCGTTGCTAGAGGGACTGCCTACGACCTCATATTGATGCAAAAATATAATTATTGCAAGTTGCACTACTTTTTTGGATTGATTTTCATAAAAGAAGTTTGAAATTTGCACAGTAAAAGTTCTGTATTTTGACTGCAATTGTGTTTGCATTCCGATTCCTCACTTCATTAGAATCATGAGTAGCACTTCTTTGTAAACAGCATCATTTTGTGGGGCGTTATTCTATGACGGTAAAATAGACCATCCTAAGTTAATCTACTGCAGTAATTCTGTTCTCAATCTGTAGAAAATCCTGTGAACACCTAATTATGCATGAAAAAAAATACCGTGACATACCGTGATACCGTGAAAAAATACCGTGATATGTATTTTTGGTCATACCGCCCAGCACTACTTACAGCTCTAACTTGTTAAACAACGGGGACGCTTGTCTAATTACTGCTCTTCATTCTTCATGAACGCAGACGTTTCTGGGTATCAGTCAGCGTGTTTAGATGCACAGCTTAGTCGAGCTTCTGTTAAAGCCGCGGCCGTTTAACTGGAACACCGCCTTTCTAATCGTTCCCATGCACAGGAGGTGAATCCACGTATTGATTCCGTTGCTTCGAATTTTCTCTGTGGAAGATCACTGTACATGTAAGTACACAGAATTTGTCTTTAAATGACTTGAATTGTTGTTTAGTCTGATGAAGCTGCAGTTAATACATTTTATTAGAGCACAGTGACAGTCTGGAAGTGCTTTAATTGAGTTGACAGTCTTAATGGGCTGCTTTCAGAGCCACAATTTATGACACGTTTAAGCTGTCTGTCAGTTGTTCAACTGTATAAATATACACTTAAACTCGGTCGGGCTAATGCGTTTACAAGCCTTTTAAAAGGCTGGTTTTGGTCAGATTCATGATAATTCGTGTTAATTGTTGTGAACAGGGAATACAATTACACCCCAAACCTACAAAAAAAGTCAATTAAATAAGAGTTTATTTTTAGTACTGGCCTTAAACCAAAACAAACTTTATCTAATGAACCTTTGACGATCTCCTGAACAGTGAAAAATGAGGACGTCTTCACCTCTGTGCCCCTCGTTGAAAAGATGTAATAATAAGAGAGTGCTGAAAGGTGCACAGACAGGCCCACTGTTGCAGTTTGGTCTAACCATTACCAGCAAATTGTTTCAAAACGGCCTGTCCCCACCTGTCAGAGCTGCTGAAAAGACATGCTGAGCTCATAATTTGCCCAGAGGCCAAACACACAGCACATCAATCTTGTACTGTGGCTGCATGTGTGAGGGGGAGAGTGCTCAGCGGAAGTAGCCTGAGGCTAGTCTAACATTAGAACTGCCTCAGGAGGAAACACGAAGAGCCCACTCTCCATGACACCCTTCAGAGCTACTATTTACTCAATAGGTCCCAGCCACTCCTCTTGCCTCCTTGACCTCCAACAACTCCACCAGGAAACATAATAACCAATTAAATCGTTCTCATGGCTAAACCCAATCAACAAATGAGTTACTCCTGCACCAAAGTGCTGTGCAGGGGCCCCTGTTGTATGACCCGTGTGAACATGGAGGTGTGCTTAGCGATGTTAATAAAACTCACAATAAATCCAAGAGTGGAAAATTGCCAAGTAAATCAGCAATTGTCTGAGATCCCCCCTCATCCCACCCTCGCCAGTTCTTTTCATGATGGTTTGTGTGGGATAGGCTCCATCTGGTTTCAAAGTTTCCCTGTGAGGCACTAACCACAGTCTGTACCCTGCCGTGGAAAATATAGATGTTTCTGTCAAACACAGTTTGCATGTCATTAGTGCTTTTAATGCCACACGATCTGCTGAAAAGTGTTTTCTTTTTCACACGGCGGGACAAAGGAACCCGGCAGCAGAAAATCTGGTTAACTGTGGTGCAGAGGGAGGACATTCAGCTCATATTTGCAGTGTTCAGAGCAGGATGACTATAAGCTGGAGAAATGTGGATACAGCCAGCTGCATAACAATCGAAGGATGCCAGCCTATGAGATGGTTTACATTGAAAAGGAATTTAACATACTTCAGCAGATAAAACCCACCCCTATGTGTGGCAAAAATAACTGAAGAAGCTTCTTTACAGCGCAAAAAACTCTTTTTTGAATCTGAAGAGTAACAACAGAGTTTAGGAGGGAGAGAACTACCAACATCTGACAACTACATTGTTATGGATGAGTCTGCAGCCAAGCTAGCGGCTAAATAACACAGCTGTGACTGATAGAACTGACAGTTCTGCAAACATTTCAACAAAATACAAATAATTTTGAACACATCATTTTCCTACGTGAAAGTTAAGTGGCAAAAACATGATTGCGTGCAGCAAACTCCATGTCAATGCAAAGTTTGTCAAGACCATGAATGTTTGTTAAATACATAAATGGGTAATAATAATAATAATAATAATAATAATAATAATAATAATAATGATACTCATGTAACTGACTGACATGACCACCATGTCCAAATCCACATCACTACTAAAACTCTAAAAAAATTATGCATTTTAAAGCATAAACAGTCTCTTCCTCATGTTGCCAAATTGTGGCTTCGCTTTCACAGCTCAGGTTTAGTGGAAAGTTGAGAAGAGTTTTGAGTTTTCAAGCAGCAGTGGAGGTGCCAGCCAATCAGATCTCCTGACTAACTGCGTTCTGGGAATTCTGCCACTTTGTGCACACAGGTTAGTTTCTACAGGGATCTGTACATCTAAACCCACGGAGGGAAATGATGCAAAAAGATCAAAAACGGTGTAAAAGTGAGACCTAGAAGTTGAAACTGTGGAGTTGCATTTGTTTATGCATATTGTACTTCCTGTAAGACTTTCCATGGAAAGAAAGAGCACAGAGACCAGTAGCGAAAGTCACAATTTAACAGATTTAACAGCATTATGGGACATGTAGGATCCGGCTGTTGAACCGTGCAAAGAACTTTAAGAGAATAGATCTGCCCATTTACGAATGGTCTGCATTCATTTTCTGAGTGAAGCTCACAATAGATTCAAAAGACAACACTGACTTCATCAATACCATCGTTTATGGATTACAGTGATGCTTCTGTTAAAAATCTGGTCATAAAATAAGCAAAAAGAGAGAAACATGAACTCACAGGGGTTTGAATGCATCAAGATATGGCAGCCCGCTTAGGCAAAAGCCCACCGGTTCATGAGATTCCCAGGCACAGTATGGGTGAAGGAGGGGGATTTCTGAATCAGTACATGCCGGATACAACCAGTCCTCCGCATGATTTCTACAAACTTTCTCAAGGCTCTAATGAGGAACAGAAAGAGGTTTTGGAAGAGGAGGAACCGAAGAAACTCATGTAATGGCTATTTCCCCCCTCAAGGTCTTGGGATTAAGTACTGGAATGATGCAGGCCCCCCCCATTTCCCACACATATATTTACACATGCAAATACAATCTTTAGTATGTGGCAGTGGCAACCACTCCCCCAAAATGAGTGTTTATAGACCTCTAACTGTGTATTGTTGTGCAATGTCCTGAATCTGAGGACAGTATACATTCCTCTGAGTACTTGTAGCACCAGGCCCTGGAAAATCCCAGAGTTTCCACACTCACACAGGCTGTCACTTTGGCAAACCTTTCGCAAACACACTGTGACCTATAAGAAGGAGGAAACAGCAGGCCATAAGTAGCCTGTCCTCATTACAAGAGAATTTAGATCAGGTTTGCAGATGTTTTATCAAGTAGGCGTTATAAGCTTTAAGAGAACACTTGATTCAGTTGAGTCCAGTTTCTGACTCAGCTGTCCAAAAAGAAAAAGCAATGAAACAACGCCAGATTCCCAGAAAGAAAAGCAAATCACACGGAATGATCGCCTATTGTGAAATTCTGAGTGTCATTTTAATAGAAAATACTAGAGACAAGTGGGAATCCTTAAGCCTTTAGTGTCCACACTGGGGGAAAAAAATGATAGAAAATAGTTTCTCAGATTAAAGTAAAAATTGCAGAAAAAGTTCGGCGAAAAAGTATTTGCTTCCTTGCAGATTTTTTTCGGTTTTCTGCTTTATTGTCACACTTAAATGTTTCAGATCAAACAAACAAAGCTAACCTGAGTAAATCCAAAAAGCAGTTTTCAATTGATGATTTTATTCATTAAGAGAGAAAAGCAATCCAAACCAACCTGGCCCTTTGTGAAAATAGAACCGCCCCGTCGTGCCTCCCTTGGTGGCAACAACCGCTATCAAGCGTTTGCGATAATTGGCAATGAGTCCTACATCGCTGTGGAGGAATTTAGGCCCACTCCTCTTTGCAGAACTGTTGTAACTTGGCCACATTGCAGGGCTTTCGAGGCCTGTTTAAGGTCATGTCACAGCATCTCAATCGGATTTAAGTCCGGAATTTGATTAGGCCATTCCAAAACCTTCATTTAGTTGGGTTTTTTTTAAGCCATGCAGAGGTGGACTTGCTGGTGTGCTTTGGATCACTGTCATGCTGCATAACTTTAAGGTGTGCAAGTTGATGGCCAGAAATTCTCCTTTCGGATTTTCTGGAAGAGATCAGAATTCATAGTTCCATCAATTAGGGTAAGTCGTCCGGGTCCTGAAGCAGCAAACCATCACACTACCACCACCATGTTTGACTGACTATTCTTTTGCTGAAATGCTGTATTAGTTTACGCCATTTCTATTAATAAATGAAATCATCATTTGAAAACTGCTTTGTCTTGTTTGATGATCTGAAACATTTAAGTTTGACAAAAAAAAAAAAGCAGAAAATCCGAAAGGGGGGCAAATACTTTTTCACAGCACTGTATATTTGTAGAAGCTGGCAACTGATATTGTTGCTACTGAAATATGCCAAGAAACAGACATCATGTGCAGACCTGCTCATTTAATCTGCTAATATTGTGATTCTGTGGGTTCCCTGCTGTGGTTTTATAGTAAGTTGTTAGCTCTTTGTTGGCGAGGGGGAGGCGCTGACAGACAAGTACTGCACCAAGCCAGACGGCTTAACATTTGCCCACCTCCCCAATTCCTCCTCTTTGACCGCGAATATTTCTCAAAAACAGATACAATGCTGACAACCAAAAATAGCCGGAGCGATGAATCACACCTCTTGGATTTTAGTTTTTCTCTCAGACAATTCTCTGCTGAGTCGTATTAAACACAAGTGAAGCCAAAGTCAACATTTAAGTGTGTCAAAGGTACCGATGAGTTATCGAGCTACTTGTCTATAAGCCTCTTGACTTCTAAACTGCCATTCTGCATAAATTTGATCAGACAGGTGGCAGAAATTCCACACTTAGCAAAAACGCAGAGGGACGGTGCCTGATGGGGTATGTAAATGCCTCTTAAAAAGTCAGGATTCTTATGTTTCAGCTGATTGTGGAGTTTCTAATTTCCAACAATTCACACATGAATGTTGAGCCCCTTCTCAACCAGACATCAAAAATAATATTAAGAAGCAGTAGAAACTTTACTACATGTTTTTCTTGTGAGTTATAAGTAAGTCGTGACTTTTTTTTAAACGTAACAATAACGGTAATTTTCTTTTAAAGACTTAGATTGCTTACTATTAAGAGAGTAGAGACGGGGCTAATGAGTCACTAATGATATCTAAAATAAAGCAACAGTTATGGATGAGGTGTAAAAAGCCATCCATCTCCATTTATCTAGCAGGTCACTAGACATGAAAAGACATGAAAGTAGTCTGTAATTTTCTGTAATTTGAGCCTGAAAATTCAAATAAGTCAAATAATGACCCCGCCACAGTAAAGCTGAAGTCGAGCTTTTATCTACATGCGACCCAGTCCCACAGCCTCCTCAGCTCCTGATCAACAGCATATTAACTCCCCAGCATCTCATGTGAGCACCTGTCCCTTGTGGTCTGCTGCTATGGCAACCCAAGTTCATTTTTTTTTCTCCCCCAGACAGCAGGGTGAAGCCCGATTTCCAGCTCCCATCCTCCCTTTCATTTTCTGTGAATCCATTACTGAAACAAAGCAAGACACAGTTGTGCACTGACACGCTCAGATAATCCCGACTCCCCCTCCCCTAACGCACATGCACAAAAAAGAAAAAACAGGCAAACAACAACAGTCTGCATCAAGACTGCATTCACTCTATAAAAGCTTTACAGTCATGCACAGAGACGATGGCGCACAAAGATTATTTCGTGAAATGCGTCTCATCAGGAACCTCTAAAGAAAAAGGAAAAATGCATCAGAGGGATTTTCTCCTGCAAGCAAACTGGACTCAAACTGACGTAATCACTGTCACATTCAAAGCCATTCACACTTAAAAGGAAAGAAAAAACTAAAAGAACAGCTGCCGACTTTCAATTACACAAAAAGTGGTTTAAAAAAACAAACAAACACAAAAAAAGACTTGCGTGGCAGTGCGCCTCTCACGGTTTCTCGCTCACAAAGCAGCCACGCTGTTCCAGACACAAACCAACACGGTCTTTAATACGCCTGGTTTCACCCCTTTAGTGAGCGAATGGATTTGCGATGCAGGCCCTGACATGTCACACTAACAGCCAAGAGAGAGAGAGCTCCTGAAAGTACGTGGCTTTAGTACTTTCTCCTCTAATCTTATTGCAAACACAATGACAGCTGCCTTAAACCTCAGCTTTAGCTGAAGGTTTGAAATGTACTGATCTGCGACGAAAGGAAGCATGCAGCAGCTGGTAGACAAGCTATCTGTTTAATTTATCTGCCGGCTGAAATGAAAACAAATGTCAGATGGAACTCTGAGCATCGGTACAGAAATGACATGAAACCTTTAAACTATGCGGACTGTTTACATTTTACACACCACTTGCTCTGTGCCCATTTGGGCTCCTCGTCAGAAGGAAACTAGATTAACGCTGTGTTCCTACAGAAGACAGAGCAGAAGCAGCCGCTATGCTCAGTCTGTCTCCACGCAGGATGCATTCAGGGACAGTCGTTGCAGTGCGAAAATAGGCTACAATGAGGGAACACCTAGTTGACTCTGTGGGGGCCATGAATTTCACAGTGATACATTAAGGTGTTCAGATATGTCCAAAAAGACCAGAATATTTTAAAAACAACCACAAATGTTTCTCACTTGGAAGTTAATTTAGAAAAAAAAAAAAAAAAAAAACACCTAATAAGACATGTAATGTAATGTAAATGAGATACATTTATGGCATTTTGAACATTATTTTTCAGTATTAAAAAGAAAGAATAAAGAGTTGACAGTATATCGCTGAACTTTTTAAAATACATTCAACTCTCACACTTTCACTCTTGTGAAAATCATTCAAATTTGGTACCGTTTTGTCACTGGTTAATTAGCAGATTATCTGATTGATTAAATTATCGATATGTCCAATAACAAAACAATTAGACAAAGATTCCAAATACGATAAAGTCAAACCCTCACTGGATCTAAGATGACACCATTCATCGGTATTAAGTCATCAGCAACTCGTCTAATGTTTAATATTCATTTATCTGTGAAAGAGAGAGTTTTTTATTTTGGAAATCAAGGCTCCACTTACCTGAAGCAATCAGAGGCTGAGCGCTGACGGCTGTGACACTGCGGCTCATGTTTATTGCTCGAACCTCTGTGACTGCCACACTGTCCCCCTTCTTTCCTGCGTCCGAGGGGCTGTCGGAGGAGCTTGACTTCCCTCCAGTAGAAGCTTGGGTCCCTTGGCTGGGGTTCTTGAGCAATGAGGCGGGCTGAATGGGCACAGGGCTCTGCTTCAGACTGAGAGCCTGCAGGGTCTGAGTCTGAGAGGAGGATGTGGTCGCCCCCTGCTGGCCACGAATAGTGAGATTCTGGACCTGGTTCTGGAGACAGTGTAGATATACACCAAGTTTAATTCATAAGTGATCTGCTAAATTTGAAACAACAGCATTGCAGGTATCCAAAGGAGGATGGTGATCCTTTTAGTGATGACATGTTGCAACGGGCCGACCTGTGATGAAGCCTGCGTGGAGCTCTCTGACTGGACAGCTGTCACCGTGGCAGCGGGGGTGAAGATAAGCTGAGAGGACAGAGGAACAGCTCGGCCAAGGCTCCTGGCCACCTGCACCAGGTTACTCTGCTGGGCCTGGAAGACACCACACGTAGACATTTGAAGGAAGAAATAATTGAACCAGGAAAAAAAAATATTCATAAAACTTTATAGAATCTTTTACATCTGCTCTGGACAAGCAATTTTGTCAAATTAACAGACTCTGATTCATAGTTAATTTCTGTCCTCTGGGCATCTATAAAACTGGAGAAAGTTTACTGATATAAACATATTAGATAATTAGGGGTGTTCAACACCAGAAGCCTGAATCAGAAATAAAGTGTATGGCTATCAGTACACTCAAAGTATCACATCAATGACCTCTGAAATGTTTTCCGAGCAATAATTCAGCTTCAAAAGTTTTTTTTCTCCACGTTTGTCTTGAGCACTCTGAACAGAGCATCCTGACCACCTAATCTGATGACAAGATGAGTATAAATCCCACCACATCCTACAGAACAGAGACAGAACACACACACAGAGCGCTTACGGAACAAACTTAGCCTCAAATGAACAGAATCCGACTGCGAGTCGAGCTCATTTTCTGAGTCTGTTTATATTTATGTGCATCTGCAGTGTGCCAGTGACTATGCTCCTCATCCCTGTGCTCTCACCATCTGTGCACGCAGGTACATCTGGGCCTGGCTGGCTGTCAGAGTGGGGCTGGACTGGCTGCCGAGCAGAACAGCTTGCTGGGAAATGCTGGTGGGGGTGGAGCTGATGTTCTGGGCCCGACTGATCAGATGAGCTGCCGCCGGGGAGGTGGTCAGGTTGATCTATGGGGAGAGATTAACAGGATTATTGGTTATACAACCTTTTTTTTTTTTTTTTTTTTTTTAATGGCTTTTCTGTTATTTATACGCATGAAGGAGCACAGCAGACCTCACCGCCGGCTTCCTGATTCTAAATTAATTTTGTTTGAAGATGATCTACTTAGAAAAATATCAAACCAACTTTAAGAAGCTGTTATGAGGCTGGTTCCACACTCACAGCTCCACCTACCGTAGCCTGAGTGGACCCCGTCTGCTGAGATGAAGTACCGTTCTGTGAGGAGGTTTGCCGACCAGCTGCGATGCTGGCCTGTCCCGAGGGAACACACAAGAGGGAGAAAGAGTAATGTACAGTTTCTGAGAGATGTTTTGTAGCTGGCCACCAGCAGCAGAGTCAGAATGATTTACATCCAACGGCGGTTTTCTGACCTGCTGTACGGCAGCGAGGCTCTGCAGCTGGGCGGTGCTGAGGCTGTGCTGCTGCTGGAGGGCGGCGGTCTGCAACATCAGGTGCTGCTGCTGGGCGGCGTACATCTGCTGCAGGTACTGCGCTGCTGTGTTTGGCTGTCTGTGTAACGCCTGCTGGAAAACCTGCAAATAAAGAAAGAGGCAAAAACAGCTGAGCAACGCCCTCCAGCTCTTTCATTCATTCATTTTTTGAACAAAACCAAGAGGACATCCTACGTCGTTTCTGTTCTGCTGGATGATCAGTCTTTACATCTGCCAACATAATAAGTTGTCTAATTCACTACAATGTTGGGATTTAAGCTTATTCCATTTAGCTTTAGCAATATTTCTTAATTTTTAGTTTTTCCTCCTAAGAGTAAATATCCACAGGGTGAAGTTACCTTAGTTAATTAACACTTGGTGACATGTGTAATAAAAACAGAAACGAATCCTATAATTTAGCGATTTTGTTAGCGTTGTATGTAGCAGTGTGTACACTCCTTTACCAAAGTCTGTCACTGAGAAAGGTACATGTTGTGTCGCCACAGGCTACTTATACTCATCCTCATATTTATCCACATGATTCCCGGTCAGCAAAAATAAAGGTTGCAGCCGCAAGGAAATGGTGGAATTACCTCCTTTTTTCTGAAAGGATGGTCTGGTGTGTCCGATGCTAAAGGAGATAATTAAGGAAGCATTGGAGCTCCTTTCCTTAGTATTTATAGAATTCAAACAGCTCGTATCTTGGCAGCTACACAGACACTTCTGGCTCATTTCACTCAGTTGGGAACAAAACAAAACAGATTATTCGACCAGCCCCCCCCAGAGGTTAAATGCGATGAGCCTTCCGGTTTAGACGTTTCCCTGCTTCAGCCCACCTGGCTCACATTAATGAGCCATTACCAGCCTTCTGCAGAACTCGATGACAAGCTGGTGAGCTGAGAAAGTCATCTGAATCGGTGTCATCATTTAAAACATGTACGGCAGTGGCTTCCCAGCACCAGGATCCAGAAACACTGCTGATCATGTGTGTGTCTCTTGTGTCTGCGTGTTTTCTGGTGATATTAACCAGTCAAAATATCATCATATGAAGAAGTTTGAAGTCTTCAATAAAAAAAAAAAAAAAAAAAAACAATTAGATGGTTTTAAGTCCTGTTGGAGAGCACTAAATAATTCAGACTGGGTTACTTAATAATACATGCAAACGAAAATTTGCATGTATCGCATTTAAATGAGTCGGGCTGTAAAAGTCAACCTCATTGATTTAAAAAATTCACAGATTCACATACACATGGCACTGAAAGGATCGGATAATTGGCTAAATTACAATGAGAATGAGTTGAGCAAGGGTAATTATCCTTGGATATATGGCGGTGTATGAATGGAATCACAGGCACAAAGCATGTCATACTCCGATACGATCGGTGGCTCTGTACCCATTTCAACTATTGCTAATAGAACTTCTTCCTGTTGACCACTTCAACAACCAATAACAAACTCAGGTATTCGAGAAAATGGCGAACGAAGAGCAAGATGAAGCTACGTCCCTCTACATTTTGTTTGTGATGAGCTGCTTGTTGCACAAACGCCATGTACAACGGCGCATTCTCCATCGCGTTGTTTGTTTCTCTCCGACAGCGACTACAACAGTAATATCATCTCCTCCGACTTCCGGTTCACGACCCCGGGAAAAAATCTCGAGTATGCGCACAACGCAAAGTCTAATTCACCACGTGCTTCACCGTTTAATTTGACTTTCAACCGAGTTATCTCAGGGTCTTAATCCGATGGCGAGTAACCCGATCTGATCCGATCCAATTTCTTGTCAGATGAAGGTGTCTACATGCACTTAATAACTCCGTCTTATTGTAATTAAGCCAATTATCCGATCCTTTCAGTGCCATGTAACCCCACTGACTGAAACAAGCACAGACTTTAAAACAATATCCTGCTCAAAAACATTAGTGAAGCCGTCAAAAACAAACATCTCCGGGGACGACCACGTCTTTCTCTCCTGTCACAGACATGCTGGACTACGCTCGCACGCTGCTGCGCAAAATCTTAGCATCACATTTATGAAAAACTCTGAATTCTCAGACTGTACAGCTCTTTAAACATACAGCAAGCGGGCAAAGAGGGGCGGATTAAATGGAAATCAGCACATCAAGAGCTGATGCTGATTTAACAGACAAAACTGCCGTTAAAGTCGTGCAAATTCATACGTAATGCGACGTTCAACCAAGCAGAGCGGCTCAAAACATCCCATTCAGAAAAATGATGCACAATAACATCAGGATCTAGGACAAAAAATATCACTGTTAATCATCACATTCCTTCTCACAGTAATATGATCATCCATCCATCCATCCATCATCTTCCGCTGGTCCGGGGATCGGGTCGCGGGGGCAGCAGCTTGAGCAGAGAAGCCCAGACGTCCCTGTCCCCGGCCACTTCCTCCAGCTCTTCTGGGGGGACCCCGAGGCGTTCCCAGGCCAGCCGAGAAACATAGTCTCTCCAACGTGTCCTGGGTCTTCCCCGGGGCCTCCTCCCAGTGGGACGGGCTCGGAACACCTCACCAGGGAGGCGTCCAGGAGGCATTCTCACCAGATGCCCGAGCCACCTCATCTGACTCCTCTCGATGCGGAGGAGCAGCGGTTCTACTCCGAGCCCCTCCCGGATGACCGAGCTTCTCACCCTATCTCTAAGGGAGAGCCCAGACACCCTGCGGAGGAAACTCATTTCGGCCGCTTGTATTCGCGATCTCGTTCTTTCGGTCACTACCCACAGCTCGTGACCATAGGTGAGGGTAGGAACATAGATTGACCGGTAAATCGAGAGCTTCGCCTTCTGGCTCAGCTCGGCTGCGAACCGCTCCAGTGAGAGCTGAAGGTCACGGCCCGACGACGCCAACAGAACCGCATCATCCACAAAAAGCAGAGACACGATTCTGAGGTCGCCAAAACGGACCCCCTCAACGCCCTGGCTGCGCCTAGAAATTCTGTCCATAAAAATTATGAACAGAATCGGTGACAAAGGGCAGCCGTGATCATTAAAGTATTATTTGTGGCAAATTTTATAAAGAGCTGAGCAATTTTAATTGATCGCACTGATTAGTCAATGCTACGTTGCTTTTATTTGTATAAATGATCTCCTGTTCTGACATAATTATAGAGCGAAAAAGTGTCTGAAGTGTTGTTTGAGTGAACGTTTAATCAATCATCAAAAAAATGAATTGTCATTATCGGAGAATACAAATGTGATGGAGGAAAAAAAACTCAGTGTTTCAAAACTGGCAGACAAAACCCGGGTCAGGAGTCAGACAAGTCTCAATATTTCCTCACCCTTCACCCCCGCAGACGCCCTCTACCATGTTGCCAAGCAACTAGAGCGGATGTTGACCTGCAGTCCACGATGTCACAAAACCATTAGGACAAACACCTCCAAGTATGAGGAAAGAATTAGCCGAGGTGGAGGACAAGCAGCTCTCTTTGAGCACAAAAGACCTGCAGTCCTTTATGCTGAGAGGGCTGCTTGGTGACAATGGTGTTTAACCGCTATCAAGCCGAGCGCAAGAAAGGGAGGGCCAAGTGCTCCAATTACCCTGCTGTCAAAGCATCGGCACTAAAAGTTGAGCAGTCAGTCAGAGACTACGACTGCGTGGTTTAGAGGAGCTAAAAAAAGAGAAGCTTTCCTTCTTTCAAACCGCAGAGATCCCGTGAAACAACCAACCACTTTGATCTCCTTCACCCTCTGATTCAAGTTAAATACTGAAATATCACGTTCTGCATTTAAAACCAGAAAGCTGTATGTGGCCTTATAAACACCAACAGAGGGCAGTAGAACAAAGAGATTGGCAGTACACAACCTGCCCAAAGACAACGCTCACCTGGACTGTTTGGCGGTCAGGTATTCCGCTGTAAACGGATATCTGAGGCAATGCCTGCCTTCCTGCTGTCGTGCTGCTGCTGGCAACACTGCCTGTGTTTCCATTACTGCTGCCGGTGGAGGCAGCAGTGGTGGTGGTGGTGTTGGAGGTACTACTGCTGCTGACAGCTGTGGTGCTGGCTGAGGTGGTGGTGGAGGAGGTGGCAGTGGAAGCGGTCCCAGTACTGCTGGCTGTGGGAGCAGGGGCCCCGGGTTCACTCTCCATGGTGCCCTCTGCTCTTCTCACCTTTGACCCCCGGCTCTTCTGAATGGCTCTCCTGTGCCTTGAAGGCAGGAAAAAGGAGAGCACGTGAGGAAAAGGCAAACCCGCGTACAAGATTTTCTTTGAATACAAAGTAGCGAATAAGGCAGCAGGTTGTAAACTACACCAGAAAATGTAGAGAATAAATCAGCATCAAGAAAATGTACAATGTAAAAACTGAGTAACAAATAAGGTTGCAAAAGAAAAACCAAATAAATGAGTGCGGGCTGAATGAGCGATGAAGGATTTAGATCTAATATATCTTTTGAATAAACAAGCATCATCTGTTCCATCAGGCTGACAAACTTTCTTTGTAACCAGAAATGCGAAAAACACGGTTCAAAACATACGTTTAACGTCCAAAGAACCACTCAAAGTCCATTCAAATTTCTGAGCAAATTTGAAGCCTCAAGCAGAAGTAGATTCATTTACTCAACTTATAAAACTGAAATAATACATCTGTTAGTAAGCTGATGGAGTAAAAGATGTGTTTATGAGCATTTTATTCACATGTAACCTGTAAAATGAGATCAGCACAGTTGGTCAAAAATATCAATCAGGAGATTTGATGTAGCCTTGGCTTTTAGGACACTGACCTCTACAATTTTAATTTAAAGAGAAATTAAAAGATAAAATGCCTTAAAAAAACTGCAGGCTTATCACTTTTAACAAGGGACATCATGACAGAGGATAGACCAAAGGTGAACAATAAAAACATAACTTATAGTAAAGCCTTAAACCTGTAAAGCCTTAAAAGTGTCAACTTTTCTCTCCATTTGTACATGGAGTACCTTTGTTTCATAAAGAAGACATAAAAGTCTGCTTTGGTTGCATAATTTGTAAACATTTTGTTGTTTCTTGTCACTAAAGTTACAATTTAGCATTTTTCTGGCTATTTTTTTTCAAAGGGTCTGCTGAAAACACTCCTGCTGATTTTGATCCTTTCTAAAAAAAAAAAAAAAAAAAAAAAAAAAAAAAACATATTTGACAGCATAGAAAAGTCTTTTATTCAACTTTTGTTTTAACTGAAAATTCCTTTATATTGAAACCCTGACCATAAACAACATTTTATTTTCTCTCCATCACTGTCAAAAATAAAGTAAAGTCCTCCTTCCATTTTAAGACAATTCAATATTAGGGCTGGGCGAGTTAACTCGTTATTATCGCGTTAACTCGTTAATAATTTAACGATAATAAATATTTTATCGTGCATTAACGCAGGTTTTACTTTTTTTTTTTTTTAAATTAATAATAAAAAATAATAATAATTCAAATTAAAAAAAATAATAATACATTTTGGCAGAGAGAGAGGGAACACCACGCAGCACAGGGCAGTCCAATGCGGAACTCGAACCGAGGACTATAGCCTCTTGTACATGGGGCGCCTGCTCACCCCACTACGCCACGGACCACCATTGTTTTATTATTTATTTTATTATTGTAAAAGTCTGTTGCTGTCTGCTGCGGAACCGGAAAAGAAAGTAATCGGCGGATCCACCAAACATGGAGAAGGGTACGGAACTTTTACTCGGCCATTTTCATTTTAAAGTTCTTCCAGACGGCGGAGTCAACAGAACCAAAGTCATCTGTAAACACAGCCAAGTTGAATTGTCTTATCACCGTAGTAGTTCCAGTCTAAAATATCACTTAAAGGCAAAACACACAACTGATACCAGCAAGTCATTCAAGGAAACAGGCAATGGAGCGAGGCTTCTACATAAAAACTACATAAAAATGCTGATGATAAAAGTGTGTTTGCACAACAAATGTTATGGCACTTTCATTCATATGGCAGCACATTTAAAATAAAACTAAATGCTAAAAGCTATACAATACTTTTGGGTTCATTTTTGGATTTTGCGTACAAATGCGATTAATCGTGATCGTAATCAGGGAAATCATGTGATTAATTAGATTAAAAATTGTAATCGTTGCCCAGCCCTATTCAATATCCATCTAGCCACATGTGGAACGATAGATTTTTTATAGATTTGATGCAGCTCAAATACAGTTCACACCATTTGTTTAAGATGGTGCAGAAATGCTGGTGTAGATGCAGAATTCTCACAACTGATTTTTAGATGTAGACTAGTCGGTTTGTTTTACATTTCATGAAATGCAGGCTATAAGTAGTTTTGGTGGTCCTTTAACAGCCTGTTTTCGCCTTACAGACATTACAAATTGCGAGCTTGTGGTCATCCTAACTCATGGATGCATGTGAGTATGAGAAGCTGTCTGTAATACTGTGCACATGATGCATTTACTTGACAACAAGCTGAAATCTGTCCAGTTCTGGTCTCCAGCTGAGTAAGTGATGCATCTCTGCAACTCTACTGATTATGGCAGCTTATGTCAGTCAGGATAACACTTAAAAATGATACTTTGGATACACAATTTGTCTCTTAAAATGTACAAATGAGATATCATAACGCAGTTTAGAAAAGTAATGAAATCTAGTGAATTTAGCTTCAAAGGTAGAGCACGTGGTATGACAAACATCTCATGTAAACAACACCACATGTATTCAATGAGAGCTGACTGGAAAGTGTTAGCCCGATTCTTTCATTGGAAGCCCCAGAACAAGCTGGAGAAATCTTAGTTAAACAAAGTATTTATTGGTGGTCACATATGAAGTATAGCTGCGCTGGACTCGGAGTGACAGAGCCCTCGCAGGGCCTCCATCAGAGAGAGCCCCAATATCCGGACACATTTCATATTTATGTTCACCTTTATCTCAGAGGCTGTACTTACACTCAACAAAGTATAATTGGACATTTGCTAGTGATATGAGAAGGCCATCCACCGTCTTTGTCGTGTTCTTTGGATGTGATAAACAACGTGTGTGTGTGTGAGTGTTGTTTCAGGCGTGTATCTACTGTCCCAGACCTATCTGTCCTAATACAGACGCTTTATCTGACCCAGTTATTTTATCCCACTGCATCGTCTTAAAAGTCTTTTGACATACATTGCATTTGTATGAGCAGAGTGTAAAAGTACAAACTAGGAACATAGATTATTTAGTAAACTACAGAATATGAATACATAATGTTGCTAAGAATTAAGCCAATTTATAACAAAAGTATCATACGTACCTCTGTCAAAACACCCTGTCATAGATATTTGCTGAAAGTGTGAACATCTCTGATTAGAGTACAATCTACCTAATGTGTGTCAGACTTTAGAATCTTGTCTCTTCGTCCATTACAATCATTAAAGGAGAAACGATTAAGGCCCCCCTTCTATAAAAGCCTTTTTAAGGCCGGTCTCCTGGTGCTCTGATTTCCATTAGTACAGGAGCAAAAACATTCAGAGCTCTCTTGGCAGATGAGATGGATGGGGAGGGGGGGTATCTGCGAGGATGTGATAGGGTGAAGAAGATGGAAGTAGAGGAGGCATCCTTCCACATTGAGGGGAACGGCAGAACAGAAGAAGAATCCAAAGTCTTTGAGACATTAACCGATATATATAAGACAGTGGTGGGATGAATGGAAAAAAGGATGCAACTAAAGTGACAACAGGACAGAGTGCTAGCTGTGAGGTTAGAGGTGATCACTTTTAAGTTATAGTGGTTACAAGGGGAGGAGAGCAAGTGAAGAGTGAAGGGTGAGGATTTAAATGGGCTGGAGTGAAAAGGGGGTGTGATGGAAGTAATTAAATAAGCAGCAACGCTGCCGCCACACTGCAATTCTTAAGCTATTTCCTCCTCCTCCTCGTTATTCTTTTGAGAGGATTAAGAGCCAAAGCAAAGCTATGTAGCCCACTTATGCTACAAAGAAGACTTGGAACTTAACTGCAGTGCTCCTAAACCATATGTTACCTCTTAAAATAGCGAAAGCAGAACAGCCTCAAATAGCTCTACAATGCTTGACAAATCAAATCGGTTTATAAAAGGCTGATATTTAAACAGCATCCTTTCAGTGAAAAAGTTAAGAGAGGCAAAGAACTGAAATTAGGAGCTAAAATTAAAGACCATTGAACCGGAGATAATGCATGGAATGATCTCAGCCAAAAGTCAGGGGAAACGGACACAGAGGAAATCAGTACCAAGACCAATCTTAAAATCTAAATGCAAAATTTCATCTCTACATATTTGTGCCACTAAAAAGGCTGAAATGTAATCAGACACAGAGGGTTTGTGGTAGTAAACAAAGCACCACTGCTGCCAGAACCTGCACTCATTAGCCTAGATCCCAGAGTCTGCCTCCCATCGCCTCCTTCTGGGGAGAGGGGAGGGAATCCCCTCTGGTAATGATGGCTTAAACCCCTGTCTTTCTGATCGGAGTCATCCATCCATCAGTGAGGAGGGGGGGAGTACCCCCACTCCAAACCTAAATCCCACTTCCACATCTACAATCAGGCTTTGAGTTGGTTGCATAGGGAAAAAAACCCAGAACGCATGGAGTGAGTGGTAAAGACAATGTGCTTGACGGAACATCAACAGCATGCCAATTTCTCACTTTGCGCCTCTAATCTGAGGATGTATTGATCAACTCGTGCTGGAATTACAGGTCAACAAGAACAGACTGTCAGATTTTTGTCTGGAGAATCTGCACAGGCAGCAGGACGATGAGACTGGCAGACAGACTGGCTGTCTCTACGGCGCTTACATCACAATAAGGAAGTCAGAAGCCTCCATCAGCCTGCATGTAGGACTCAGATGACCCGCATTAAAAATATCACGAGAAAGCATTTGTCAGCTCCACGAATCAACCGATGTCTAATGGCTTTAATAGCCTGCATATTGGAAACACACACTCTGCTGCTGAGACAAAGCCCCCCTCCAACCATGATGCTCCATACCTCCTCCGACACCCCCAACGCGATGCAGGGGTATGATGCCCCATCCCCCGGGAGCGTGCGGTCCTCCTGCAGGATGCTGCTGCTCTTTGTCTGTCTGAGTGGCAGGCTGGCTGGCTGGCTGACTGAGTGAGTGAGCGTGTACAGGGTGTTTCTGTGCTATATCCAAACCCCCAGCCCCGCTTGTCTACCCCCAACACACAGCGAGCTCGTCGTCCCAGCATCAACACCCAAGTCTACCAACCAGGCCACGGCCTGCCTCCTGATTATGTGGTATCCTAGCGACAGCCAACGGGGTGCTTATGGAATCCCCGTGCAGGGCACCTTGCTGATTGGACAACAGGATCCTCACTAATGAAGATGATGGTAATGACCTTACTCTGGCTCTCCTCCCTCTCTGATGCTGCCTGAAAACTGAATCTTTTTGAATGCCTGGACCCCTTAACAGATTGTTAAATCACCTTAATTGTTAAAAAAGCTACAACTCATAGTTATTACAGCCATTTTGTTAACAATGACGGCCCTAAAAGTACATACTTTCTATTTCTCTTAGTTTAGACATGAAAAGCTGGAATGAAAGAATTGAAGGTGCTTTTGGCTGCAGGGTATTTCCACAAATAATCCTCAGCTTTAAGAGGCCAGTGCTGCATCATAACAAAGAAAGTCCAAGTTAATAGTCGGCACAATCTTGAACAAAACTTCCTCCAATCACACTGAAATAGCACCTTTTAAGCCAAACACAACAAGGATATGAGCCAGAACCAACAGTGAGAGGCACATGCCAACCAGAGGGAAGCTGGGAGCTGCAACCCCCCCCCCCCCCGTTTCTACCAATTACAGAAATGAAATGCAAGCAACAACAGCTAAAAACTGCATGGCCCCATAAAAGTGAAAAGAGAACCTCTAATGACATCAGAATTCATTTTTGTGGAATTGGCTAGATAAAACCAAAGGATAATGGCATGCTTATGGTCTGCCCCACCACATTAACACGCCACCCGAGTGTTGGGATATGTGAAATGTAGCCATTTGAGTCGTTTGCCAGTGCTGTGGGCTATTGATTGGGGCCAAGCATGCACGAACCTCATTGATTATTATCTTCTCATTAGCATTTAGATTAGCTGGTGATGCAGCCAGAGATGCAGGCCTGGAGTCTCACACTTGGCTAGCAGAGCTGCGCAGCAGAGGGGCTCAAAACAAATGGGGAAGACTGAGGATGGGGTGTTTCACTTTTCATATGAACTGTTTCATGATGGTGCTCAAGATCTGAAGGCCACGCCACAGGAAAACAAAGCAGCTGTAGTGATGAGAGGGGCGAGGAGGGGCCTTGTCTTAGGATTCCTACATTAAAAACATTGCGAGTAAAAGAAATAAAAGTTTTCTTGAACACATGCAGACCCTGAACTTATTAAGAATGATCTTAAATTCTAAATGACAAAACAGTAACATACAAACTATCAACACAAAATTAAATGAGCCTTGAAAATTCACTAAACATGAGCCCTTTTAAACAGCCAGTCATGTACTGCCCTAAGGGGTTAAACACATTAACTGGGTGGGTCAAACTATGAGTGCCCCCTATTATTTGGTGAAGAAGGCCTACATTCAATCCCACAGGGTGGATGAAGGATCTGCCAGCCAGACTCATTCATTTTTTTGGTCAGAGTTCAAACTGGTTAAAATGGGTTTTAACCAGTAAAACTTTAATCAAGTGACATACTTTAGTCAGCCTCCTTCAGATATGTTCTACAACAACTTTTGAAACATCGATACGCATAACCTGCATGAAGATGTAATGTTGAGATAACCTGTTAAACCCTAAAGTGAGCATCATTTCCTTAGAGAACTCTTTAGTGCTGCTGGGATTATCCCCCCTGCAGATTGTCGATGGGCCTTGTCCGAACAGAGTAAGCAGGGCAGGGCCTTTGTTAGAGCCTTTCAGACAGAGATACCCCTCCCCGATTCCCCCTGATCCCGAGGCGAGATTGGTCGGGTATCCGTAATTGAGTCATCTGACTCGGTCGGACCTTGCCTTCCACAGCTGAGTAAACCAGCACAAAGAGACTCTGGCTGCTTTCCAGGTTAAGTGTGCCGCGTGTGTGCACAATTCCAGCACATTAGCCCCATGCTGTTAAGATGCAAAACACTTTTACTTGACCTCTGAGATGCCCGTGGCTTCTTTCTGTTAGCCTCATTCAGACAGAGCTAAGCCCATAAGAGACAAAATGCTGCTAAAGATGAGTTGAACCAAATAGCATGGAGATTGAGAGACTGGAGAGACTGCAGCACCAGCAGAGGAATGATAGATTCTTCTTCTGATCTATAAATACCACAATTAAATAGTTCTGGAAAGCTTGCGGACTTCCACCATGTTTCAATCAAAGCAGTCTCTCCGGCATCAATCTCAGGTGTACTCACACAGAAAAAATAAAAAAATAGGTCAGGTTTGAGCTGAGATGAGATGAGCAGCACGAAATTGAAATGTCTTTATAACTTTATATTAATGCCAGCAGTGATCCCAGCAGTCTTCAGAAGTGCAACACGCTGAAAGAATAACAGGGGAGGCCTGTGGTCGCAAGAAAAGCTTCAAAGTTGCTTGATCAGTACGTTTCCATTATTACTAAGACTGAGGTGCCCAATATGATGGATTCTATAAGGGGAAAATTATTTTACGTGCACATCTCCTGCAAAACAACTTAGTAAAAGACATTAAAGCAGACATTGTTCCCCGTGATGCATACGAAAGCCATGGGGTTCAACTGGTCGTTCAACTGATTTTACACCTTCAGCGACGTGTTTTTTCACTTTTAATGCAATAAGCAGCATGACTCCACAGCCAAAGTCTTAATGACAATGATTTTGCTTTACTTTTACCTGTGCGGATGATACTCAAACAACAGCTTCCCATCCATCATATGGAAAATAATGTTAAACATCTGCTCTTACTTTTCCTCCAGCAGGTGGCTCTTTGATCAAATTCAGTATAAAAATGTGCCGTCAGTCCCTGACAAAAAGAGTCTGCTTATAAGTTCAGATGGATGTGGACTGACATGTTTATAATGTCTAATGAGATTAACACTCTAGACTAAAAGTTGGATCAATGATTCTGACAAAACATATCAAACGGGATCTTTTTGCACACGTACCGACGTGATGCTTGTTAACAAAATGAAACACAAGTTGATGTTGCTCAGTGGTGGGGCTTCTCACAACAGCTTTAAACATACCGGGATCTTCAGACACTTTGATTGAATAAAAATGGACATAATATGCAAGTTTCAGCAACGGATCATAATTGAAGGCCTTAAAAAACAACCCATACATGCAGTTATTTTTCACTTTTATGACATAAAATCCAAAAAACAGACACATGTCAAAGTTGTAACACAACAAAATAAAGATGCCAAAGGGGATGGGCAGCTTTACAAAGTAGTTTGTGTTCACATCTGGTGATCATTATGCCAACCAAAGCTTTCACTGCTTTGCTGCACACATAAGAAAATATATGAGAACAAACATTAAGGCTGAAGAAACACACGAGGCAGTTAAGCTGATCGTTATTGTATCCAGTGGATAGTAGGTCAAAAGGAAAGTGAGTATGAAGAGGGTACAGATGAGAGAGCACTGGAGCCACCTCGTATGTAAATGATCACTTCTCAACATAACATGTGGAAAGTGTGCGGCTCTCCTGCTCTTGTGAAATAAACAAATCAGCCTTTTCAGAATGCTGATAAATAGCGCAGAACAATTCATTTGAATAACAGCTTACCACCTGAGATCAGGTGTCAGCTATGAAAAGATGTGAAAGTAATTAAAGGGTTTGAAAGGGCTGGCTATTCCATAAGAACAGCTTGTCATGCTTTCAAGTGGACAAGGGCCCCAGCATTTAACCCCAGCAGCTTTGAGGAAAGTCTAAGTGCATCTTCAGCCAGCCTGTTGTTGCTTTTTATTCTTGGAGAAATCACTTGGCCTGATCTGACTCTCCTGAGTGGATATAATGAGGAGGAGGCGTGCATCATCACCAGAAAACAATTACGTAGGTGCTTGGGAACCAAACAGACTGTACGGGCAGAATATTGCATTATCAGCAACAGTAGCTGTGAAGAATAAATGGCGTATAAATAAATTGATCAAATAAAATCACACAAATATGTGGTTTGTGTCTGCAATGGGAAATGGTACAACTGACATTCTGCCCCCCGTCAAATGATTCTACATCAGTCCCCCAGCTCAGATGGGGATGTAAACGTAAAACCCAATGGACATTGTTGCTGAATGTGTCGTGCTCGGGTCTGCTGGACAAACATTTACAAACCAAAACTTCTCAAAAGGAGGCCCTGAAGCTGACATGACCGATCCATTTCACCCGTCTGCACAGCAGCTGGAGGCTCAAAGTCCACCTATTTAGGACCAACTCCTGTGGTCCAGTCAAAAATAATAAACTATATTTTTCATGCTCAACAGAAACTGTGGTCCGTCACATCCTGTAGGATGGTCCAACGGCATTCCTTCCTGTTTCAGAAGTGATGGTGTTTGGTCCCAGTGGCTCTTGCAAATCCCCTCCTGTTGACTTGGGCCCCTTGGTGCAATACAGGAAGCCAACAGTCGCAAACTTGGGTTTTAAGATGGACAGTGATTTTAAATTGGACCGGCAAATTGGTGCAATAGTGAAGTCCAGCTTTTTTTGTATCTTAGTCTCAGTGTATCTGGTCTTAGGTGAAGCCCTTCTTTGCACATACGCACTTTGAAACAGTAATCAACGCCTTTATTACATCTCGGCTAGATTACTCCAATGCACTTTATCTTGGAGTCAGCCAGTCCTCCCTCGCACGTCTCCAGTTAGTCCAAAATGCTGCCGCTCGCCTCCTAACTGGAACACGTAAGAGGGAGCACATTACTCCCATTTTAGCCACGCCTTACCTCTCTGAGCTGCTCCATCCTTATGCTCCTGCCCGGCGCCTCAGGTCAGCTGATGAGCTGCTCCTGGAGGCACCGAGGGCTAAACGGAAGCTCAGAGGAGATGGAGCCTTTTCCGCTGCCGGTCCTAAACTGTGGAACAATCTCCCATTTCCCAATCAGACAAGCCCCTTCACTGTTCATTTTTAAAACTCGTCTTAAAACCCATTTTTATTCCCTGGCTTTTAACCCAGCATGAGACTCTGATTCTGTTATTGTTTTTATTGTTTTAATATTGTTATTGTTTATTATTGCTTTTACGTTGTTCTTATGTTTTATGCCTCATACTTCATGCTGTTATTCATGCACAGCACTTTGTTTCAGCCACGGCTGTTTTAAAGGGCTTTATAAATAAAGTTGAGTTGAGTTGAGTAGTCTGCGGGGTCATCCCTAAGAGCCATAACTGAAACGTAGACACCACTGTTCCAAGGAAAGTATTTAAACGCTTTGTTTTAGCCGATTTACCGGCTTAAAAAGACAAACATCTTAACAGAAAAAGGAGTATAGGATGGAATGCAAGTTAAACCGATAGCCATTCCTATTAATAAGTTATTTGGAGTCGTCATCACGTGTCTTACAGGTTTCATACATCGATAACAGTCATATTATTACAATAACATGTGCAGTGGGTGTCTTGGCTCCCAGGAATGCTCTACAAAGAAGCACACAGTAACTTTCATAAAAACACCACAACAAAACAATCCCGCATCAAAACACTTTTTACTTTCTCAAGCCTCAGGTTTGACCTTTAACCCTCAACATCGAGTTTAGAACCAGATATCCATTACTATTAGGTACAGAAATGTTTCCAAAATGACCATCAGTGTACGAATCAGGAGAAACAAATCCAGATTTGATCCTCATAATCACTTGTAGATAATCGTTGGCTTAGTGTTTTATGAGAGAAGCTGATCCTTGTTAAGTGAGAGTTTGCTGGAACCTTCAATGGTGTTCCACTTCATAGCACGTCTGTTTTAGCTTCACATCTGAGAGGAGATATATATGATAATTACTACCATGTTTATATACATTCCATGAGCCACTTCTGCTGAATTAGATGCACTTTTTAAACATCCATCAAAATGAGTTTTTTGTGAGAGTTGCAGCTGCCTGGTTTTAAATATGGTTGGTGAGGCTGAGATACTTAGGATTTGTTTTTCTTTTCTGAAGACCTATGGTGGTTGTTTTAACTGATTATAGAGAGATAGATTACCTTTTAGTGTGGGGGGAAAAAGACTTAACAGCAGCAAAAACCCCAATACTAAACACAGACACTGTAGTAGAGCTTATACTATGGCTATCTCGATATTAGATATTCAAAGCATGATTGTGCGGAGGTAAAGAGAGATGCTGATACTTAAACTGTATCTACGCGTACATACAGAAACAATTACGTGCCATGGTTAGTGAAAATGCAACCACGTGAGCTAATAACCAAAAAAAAAAAAAAAAAAAAAAAAAGACACATCAGCCTACTTCTGGGCCAGAAGGACATTCTATTTGATGACCTTCATCTGTCAAAATAAGCAGCTGTGCCAAAGGTCACGACCTGTGGGTACAAGGTTCCTCAAATAGTCCCAGCACCTGGGTAAGTTTAACCAACACCAGCGACGAAGCAGAACGAGGACACAGTTACAATTATAGAGGAAAAAAATGTTCCTACTCCTCACTATTGTACATTTAAAGGTTTTCGTTCACGCGCTAACTTTCATTCATAGCTCATTTTCTCCATTCCAACTGACACTGAGTTTTATTACAAAGCAGGGTAGCGTTAGCTTTAGTCGCACAGTTACTCTTGGTAATACTCATATTTCGTGGCTTTCTGGGGCTCTGTCGCTTCAAAGTTAACCGTCAAACGAACGTCAACATTAGCAGGAAAGCTAGAAACAGACGCTTGCTGCAGCTTTGGGGCCGCGGGGAGACATTAGCCTGAGCGACCGATTAACCTCACGCCTTCCGACACACACAAACACATACAGAAACTGATCCCGAGCCAAGAATCAAAGCATTTATCGACATACCGTGTTCGAGGACCTTGTAGCCTCCGTATGGACGATTGTCTTCGGTGTTGCTTCTGGTATTCCACCTACTACATATATTTCTGGACGGTGGCTCGCAGCGCCCAACAGGCTCAGATCAGACCAGCGACAACCAAAGCAGAGTCGAGATCGAGATGCACCGAAGCAACTCTTTTCGATTTGCATTCCTGTCTGGCAACGTCACACAAATACATCCAATGAATACCAAGTATCATGGTGATCCCACCCCCTCTGGTCGTTCAATGAGACTGTCAAGCAAGTGACCACGGTCCTGATCTCCATGGTAACAAAAGAGCTGCTGGAGCCACCGGAGCTTTTACTTACTCACTGGCTTATTAACGTCCTCGTGAGCTGTGGAAAGCCCTCATTTGGTTAAATGTGTCACGTCGAAGTCTAAATTATTTTTAAGGATAAATTTAAAGATTTAATTCATGTTTCATATGAAAAATACTACCCAGTTTAGATTCATTTAAACGAGTCTTCAAAGCAAACTAATGTAATATTTTTATCACTTAAGTAGTTGATCAATGGCTCCATAGATGAGTCTCACATACATAGTCAACAAGTAATTCACCTAATCTGCAGAAAAAAAAACATTTATTAGTTTTTTGGACAACATTAAAAAGTAATACAGTTGTTTATTATTTGATGTCACAGAGCAGAGCAACCCCACGTAAGATCCAGTGGTCTGGTGACTGGACAGTAGGTAGCACCACTGCTGTGATGTAATTGAGGTCTGTGCGCCTTGGTTTCTTGTAGATGGGGCAGGCGTACAGCTTCGGATCCACAGGAGCATTGGATTTGATGGCAAACATGTGGATGACAGGCATGGGTGTGAAGAGTACTTTGGGTGAGGACTCGATGAGAGTGATGTTCTTTCTGTTCCAACCAGCCCCTTCCAGGAACAAACCATAGACATAAACCCCTTCCTGTAGAGGAAAGGCATTCAATAACAAAATAGCACACGGTTAAATTCCTTTCACATTTCCAGTGAGAAGAAAACACCCACTCACCGTTGGCGAGGCTGTGATCTCCTCCATTGACTTCTTCAGGACATTGTTGTTCAGTGTGACTGTGTCCAGAGCCCAGCCTTTGTTCGCCCTGGTTACTTCTTGTCTCATGGCTGTTAAAAAACCTGCAAACATTCAACTAAACATTAGGTCTAATAACGTGTAACTTTAGCTGCTGGAAGTCTTTAAGACGTGTCAGCTCCATCATGCTCAAAACTTCAAGGTCTTAACCAGTAATGCAGCCAACTCAGTGTTTGACATTGTAAAAGGCCTCATTCCATCAAAACCACAAACTCACCCTGAGGGTTAAAGAAACCCGTCATCCAAAACGCTTTGGGCCTTCCTTGAAACACCCAACTGTAGAACTGTTTGTTTCTCTGGATAAGCTCGGTGTACCAAAAGCCCAGAGTGGAAGACTCCCAGGAGATCTTCCTCCACAGGCTGGGCACACGAGCGTCAAAAATATTGTCCAGAGCATCACGAAGGTTCTAGGAACAAAGTACATACCAGGAGTTTGAAAGCATTTTAAAGCCTCCTGAAAATCTAATCTAACTCTAACAGACAATCGTTGATGAAAAAACTGAGTAACAAACATACAGAGAAGTGCGTATCTTAAGAAGCAAATATGAAGCGATGTGCTGAGGAATCAGAAATCTTACATCACTCATTATTATTGTGCCATCAATGGCCAGCTTCAGGTCAGTCAGACTCGAGCGCACCACAGAGATGATCCTTTGCATTCGATCCACTTCCTGACGTAGGAAGATGTTCATTGGGTTAAGAGCTCCCATTGTCAACAGTCTGGCTCTGACCTGAACCCATCAAAGTTACAGAGTTTAGATTAAGAGAACGTGTACATTGGCCTGTAAAAAGCCTAATGATCCTACCAACTGACCTCATGTGGAATGTAATTAGCGGGCAGTTTGTCCAACATGTCCTCTGCCATTTTGTGGACGATGGACTCCCGAGTCTCTCCAGATCCCCCTCCACTTTCCTTGGGCTGAATATTTGTGATTGTGTCTAACACCTCAGCAGATGTGTTTGTCTGGTATCTGGTCAACATTCATTATAGAAGAGAAATGCAATAACCTCAAGAAAACCTAAGTATAGTAAATACAACAAGACCGCTTTTAAAGCTGCAGTCGGCAGGTTTTCAAAATTCCGAGTCTAAAGTCGGAAAATTCAAACTGATACACTCTCAGGTCCCTCCCCCAACCTCTAACAAGCTCCGAATCGCCCCCCAAACCCCTCCCCCTCTGTGGACGAGGTTGTGCACGTGAGTTCACACCAGTGTGAGCGCACACAAGCTGGGGCAGACTCACGCTCAGCAGCGTGTGCACAAGCTGTGACTGACAGGTAGGATTCCTCCACCCTAACTTGATTGGTTAAAAACAGCCGGGAGCGCTCGGTTTTTGCAAGCATGATTACAGGCTTCAGAGGGAGCTACAGATTTCGTTATTTTTCCTAAACAGCCTATTTAATATTCTCCTTCCAGAATCCCATGACAGTTCAAGCTAATATGACTAAAAAAAAGTTGCCGACCGCAGCTTTAATGCTTCATCATGACGACATTCTCCTTACGTGATATCAGCATTAGCGTGCAGCCCCAGTGCTTGGGGTGAATCCTCAGTGGGTAAACTCTGAATGTTATCCATGTACTCTTCTATTGTCTTACACACCGCAATTTTGTAGCCCGTGTAAAAGCAAAATGTTGGGTCAAACATCTTCTTACTGAACCACACCTGTAATTAAGAACATTGAGCTTCACGTGTCGTATCAAATGTAATACAATGCAACATAAAACACCGGGAGTTGTAACACACGAATCAACAAAAAAACTGGGATTATTACACGAGCAAAACACTTCAACAGGCGTTTGTCATAGTCATCTGTGACCCTTCCTCCATATTGCACCTCAGCGAGCATGTATCGCAAGGTTATCCATGACACATCCTGTGGGGGGGGACACAAAGTAGTGAGTGAGGGAGGGAGGATGACATAAAAATATTAAACCAGGGCTGCAAAACGCTCACCTTCTTGGGGCCGCAATCATCCAAGTGTCTTTCAACAAATTCAACACTTGCAGAGAAATCGGCCGAATTGAACTCGTAAGGTATGTTCCAACCTAAGGGTCCAAATTTACGTCGTTCCTTACAAAGCCAAAAAAAAAAGAAAAGGTTACCATGTAAAATCAGAAAATCCCTGTGTTATTATGACGAACAGCCTTCCTTCTACTGGAGGAAAAAAGTCACAGACACGAGTTGATTTGTGCTACACTGGAAAATACAAACCACTCAAACTTCAAAAGGCTATAAAATAAACTAAAGCCAACACATTCTCAATATGGTAATGAGGTGGAAAATTTGCCTAATGCATTATTAAAATGGCACAAATGATTTCATTATCAATTATGAAATTAATAAGAAAAAAAAGGCTACCAAATTAAGTAGTGCCATTGTCAAGGTTACGGTACTTCTAAATATGGTTAGTTCACTCTGTTTCTCATATAAACTGTGCCAGGAGCAAAGCATGTATTCTTTTTTAATATTTCCTTTAAATAAAGTTCCACTATGACACGCGTGAACTTAGAATGCGCAGTACCTGCACAGCAGTGTGTAAAAAGGCCACACCGTACAGCAAAGGCTTCCACATGGGCAGGTTGCTGACTTCCAACTGGTTCTGTGAAATTCCTGCAAATGTTCGTTTCAAACCAGCACGTATTCCCTGGGGGGGGTCGTTGGTGAACTTGATGGAAGACTTAAAAGGTAAAGAGTGAGAGACAGTCTGTGCGTGTACAAAAACTTTTAACACCTTCCTTTTTATGACGATGTTGTCAAGTCTCACCTGTAGGAGTGTGATGGAGAACAGATCGTGTGGCTCTGTGGTGATCCACACCCTGAACGTGTCATGCATGCTCTCTGTAACTGTGATAGTTTCTAGCAGCTCATCCATAAACTGCAACCCCAGGTGACAGTTCTGCAGAAGGACCCAACCTCCCTGTACACATCCAGACACAAAAGCCACGGATCAGGTAAAACAGTCAGCCATTGCTGTTGAAAGCAAGAAGCAACACTCTAGCTTGCACATCAGGACAATCCAATACACTCCCACATGAAAGCATTCACCAGATGCCGTCACCTGCTGGAAGCTGCTTTACTTTGTGAACTTTCTATGAAACCATTTGCTTGTCCACATGCACGAGAGCCACTCCTGAGCCTTGTGGTCATATACGTTCGTTCCAACAACACAGTCAGCATTTATGATTACCGCCCTATGAGGGGTGCTTTCACAAATGCAGTTTGCATCTAGGCTTATAAATGGTATGTAATGTTTTAATACTGCCAGCTGGCATTTCTAAGCCCTGGCTGCAATGCTATTTATAAACTCTGATTTCCATTACAAATCCCACTCAGACATGGTCAATTCTGTGTGTATGGCCATTTGCAAACCACAACTGGCAATATTAACACTATCTAAAATATCAGATGAAAGATGACATCATTAGCTTTTCGATGCTATATCGATTTTACGTTCATAATGACACTTCTTTAGTCTAAATGTTCCCCTTGCTCAGTATTCATTTATTTATCTTTTTAATGGCGGTCAAACTGTTAGCTGGTCTCAGAGTTCACAGGTTCCCTCCAGACCCTGAATTGAGGGGTTCTTGGTCAAAGAACTGGTACCAATCCTGGAACTGCCTCAGTTGGAAAGGCTTAACTCATGCATTATACTTCTTCAGTAACTTCTAAAAGCACCTCTGTCATTGATGTCTTGACCAGCTTCCTTGCATGCACCTCTTGTCCTTGTCCCATAGATATTGCTCTGCATTCTGTAAACCGAAACAGTGGGAGTATTTACATAGACATGAACATATAGAGTGCATTTAAATAGTGCTTTCCCCCCTGGTCTAATCCACCACTCAGGACTTTGCAGTACAAGCCACAGGCCTTTAACTATACTGTACATACAAAACATAATTATCTTTCTAACACAACATAACACACACACTTACACAAGGATGAAACATTACGGGGAATTAAGGGCCACGGATCAAACCACAGACCTTTCAATTAGTGGAATTTTAACAGCCACAATCAAATGAATTTATGCTCAGGAAAACAAATACATGAGCTGGATTGCCCAGTGAACACCCAAGGTGCCACTGCAAAGAGCACACAGCAACCAACATCCAGGATCCTGTTGGTTACCACGGTCACAGGGACATCAATCACAAAATTTGGGTTTCATACAGTTCTAACTGAATCAAAAGTAGATAGCGTCGCAAGTTGGGAACTGGTCTGAATGTAAACACAATCAGACGTCAGGAGATTTTGGCATTACATCTTCAAAAGAAAATAAAAAAGTTCAGTAAAATAAAATAAAAAATGGGGCAGGACAGGGCAAACTCACCGAGATTAAGTTTCTTGGCAAGTGCTTCGATTTGTTCGGTGGGATCTGAGCCCATAGAAAGGAAGCAAATGAGGGGGGTGCGAGGATCACTTTCCTGCCAGGTGCTGTGAAGGTTCAAGAGGACAGGCTCAACGAATCTCATGCCCAAAGAGTCTCCCACATACTTTCTGGCCTGAGACAAGGTGCGATCAGGGCACCAAGACCTGTGAGAAAAAAAGCTTGTGAGGTGATTGCATTTTATAATATGGTGTAATCAAACATGTAATCAACATTCAAGTAGGAGGACCCAACCTTATCAGCAAAAGCTTATGGAAAACATCAAGAGAGTTGTATCCATCTGGAGTGACGCCTTCCTCTGGGGCATCAAGATTGAGCCATGCTTTCCAGTTTTTCCCATTTTGGGACACCTACAAACCATGTCAATACCAAAACTGATGCCACTACAAGCAGATGAAGAATTCAGATGTACAGATCATTCGTGGATCTATGGCTTACCTGGTTTATAATGTTAGTGAACTGTGGCAGCTTGCTGAGTTCTACCAAGTTCAGCCACACCATATCCAGGATCCAGCTGAATGGCTTTGATGGACAGGTCTTCAGGTCAAGAGCTGCGCCACCTATTGTTTCATCAATTATGTTCAGAGATGTCAAGTCCAAAAGGCAATTCAACTTTTCCTGGGAATGATGCACACCTTACCTTTAATAAGAATCTGAAATTTGTTGTGTTGTATTCTGTTATTCTGTAAGTCAATCTTGAGGGCCAGCAGGAGTGTGAAGATGAACTTGTGGTTTTCATAAAGGCTTCTGACTGTGTATCGGAAAACCTCAAACGTCAGATATTCAATAATATTTGCAATCCGCTTCTGAGTTTTGGAGGCCTTCTCAGACCTGCAAAAGCGCATTAATTAAAAACAAAAAATCTGCATAAAAAAACGAGGGAGGCAAAGACACAGAGAACAAAGCATATTTGAAGAACACGACCACACCACAGCGTGGTTAAAGAAACATCTTTGTCAACCTATTGTTCTTTCCAGACAAATTTGTTGGTCATTAGAGGAAGTAATGGTTGGAATAGTTTCCGAGCTTTAATCTCAAACATCTTATGATAAGACTGTGCAGACATACTTCTTAAATCACGATAAAGCCATACCTTGCGAGTGACAGATCAAAGATTTTGAGGAACTGACCCAAGGAGGTCTGGTACATGATATTGACCATGCTCATCTCCGTGATGAGGAAGTACAATGTGCTTCCTCGAGAGGCAACTGGATGGTATTCTTCTTGAGCGACATTGATCTTTACTTCTGCTTCAGCTGCAACACTGAGCTTTGCACTAACTTCCGCAGCAGTTTGCTTAGTCGTGGTCAGAATGCCAATCATGGAGTCATCGTCAACCAAAGAACCTTTAACCAGACAAACAGACACACTTTCACTTTAGGAAAAAGAACAGGTATGACTGGAGAAACTGGCATTAGTCTACAACAGTAACTATAGGACCTTTAGTGCTGCTGAGTTTGTACAGCAAATTGTCTTCCAACTCCTGCATCTTTCTTTTATTAGCAGTTACATCCTCAATTAGTTTCAATCTTTCTGCTTCTAGCTCCTGTTGAGATGAGTGAAAAAAAACCAAGAGCCAGTCAATATCATATTCTTACACTGGAAAAACAGTTATCTAAAACAATCACAGATAAAGTTATATTTTTAAACCAAATGGGGAAAGCAAGCTGCGTTTCTAGAACAAATGGCACACTCACGTATTTTTCTTTGAGGATGACTCGGCCGAGCAGCTGGTTCTCCAGGCCCTTCATGTTTACAGTGAAATCAATAATGGATGTTTTTGCGCTGACCTCTGGAGTGTATGCTGGATTAGGCAGTTTGGTAGTTATATAGAGCTGGAACCCATCCATTACGTTTACCTCTTTGTCTCCTACTTTGACCTATAAAAAAACATTTAAGACAATTTTAAGAGTGTACACATTTTAAAGTTGTATTGGTAAATTCGAATGGACATGAAGGTTAAAAATACCTTGAAACTGGTCCCAGATTTGATAAAGTTTTTCTCGAGCACGTTGTCCAGGGCTGGGTCAAGCTCCTCAAATATATCCTCAATGAGCATTGGGCGTCCCATGGAAATACAATCTTCCAAATGTGTGCGAAAGAATTTGTGGTTGAGGGACGTGACCTGAACATGAAATCAGTTTACTTCTACGACATGCTTTACTTAAGCGTGTAATTAGGGTAAAAATGACACAAGTGAAAATCATTTGGCTATATACTTGAAGTTCGTTGGCCTCTTCCTTTTTCTTAATCCAAGCTTTTCCCTGAGTCTGTGGATCGATGAGGAGGGGATATCTTGTTGCTTTTGTGACGATGATGCCATTCTGAACTGACAAGTCGTCTCCCGGGAGTCCCTGAAGGTTCCACTCACTTATCTTAAATATTAAAAATGATAGTCAATGGTTCAAATGAATTTTTTTTACTTTTCACAGGACTAGTATCAAATAAAAATAGGCTGGCATTGTTCTCACATTGGGAGCATCCACCAGGGCAGAAATGATGTTGAGATTTTCTGTAAAAGGGATTTTGTGCTTCCGGAGCTCCGCCTCCCAGATGTCCTTCAACAACATATCACGGAAACTCTGGTTGAATGGACCGCAGTACGACAAGAAGCCGGTGAGCTGGAGTACGTCACCCACAAGTCTGAAAACAAAGGCAGAAGCAGCTGGACTCATATAAAAGCCATTATCAAAACCTTTTAAATCTGTCCTTGAAGAACCAATCCTGAATTATAGTAATGAACCTCTTTAAAGACTAACCCCCCTTGGAATATAACATTTTGATATTCAATTGCATTTCCTTTGTAACCTGCCTGTTTATTTGTGACTTAAATTCTTTGCGTTGCTCGATCCAGCGAGCTTTCTCTCCACTAAGTCCGTCAATAAGTGCAGATGCAGCCTGCATTTTATTCCTACACATCTCAGCATCATCCACCAATTCCTGAAAGACAAGACGCCTGTGTCAGCTACAATCTCTAGATTTAAGTCAACGCAGTCATGACATTTTTCAAAAGGGTGCGTCACACCTGTTTCTCTTTCATTGCAGCGTCGCATTTGGCCTTGACTTTGTCAAACTCTGCTTGCTTTTCAGCCAGCTGAGTCTCTGCCGCGCACAGCTCGTTATTAGCCACAGTTAGACGGTTCTCTTGAATGGCAAGGTTGGCCTGGAAACAAACAATGCAGTTATACTGTAGCATAAAAAGGCTTTGGGCTAAAAATGAGGTTTAATCACCTATTTACCTAAAATAGATTCAAACAGGCTGAGAATAGAGAGTTTTAAATGGCATTATTGGAGAAGAATAGCCGCCTACGACAAATCTAAAATGAAAAAGAAAGAAAAAAAAAACAGTCGCCAACATGATGAACTTTAACTTTACCTTGAGTGGCAACACTTCTTTGTTGATGGCAAAGAATGAGGCCATAGCACGAGTCCATGCGAGCAGACCAGCTACACTACCACACACTTTCTTGGCATTTTCCATGGTGTAATCCTCCATGTCAAAGTAAGGCTGCAGTAGTTCCACAGTTTCCTCGTTAATGCTGTCCTTTGGGAACTGCTGGAGGCTTGTCAAGAAACCAGAGCCACTCATAAGCTGAAAAGGACAAAACAAATGAATTCATGCAAATGCCATTTGTGAGGAAGAACACGCCGCTCAGTTTTGCACTCAGAGCAGAATTATCCAGCTGCCATCTTTTCATCCCCATCCATCTTCAACTTTAAATCGTGCTGCATTCGCTTTAACCCAAAAGCCAGATGTCAAGACTAATTTGTTCTTGCTTTTTGTTTAGTTAAGTTTACTTAAGAAATCAATTTGATAATAATCCAACTTCTTACAGGCCTTCTTTCATTTCATGAGCTTTCAGGCTACCTACTGTACCTTCTCACATATTAATGCACTTTAAGGGTTTTTAGGTGTGAATTGTGTCCAAATTTACATTTGCATGGAAGCATCAAAGCTGTAGAACAAATCTCAAAAAAGGCACACCCTGCAGAAGAGAGGAGCAGAGTTGAGTCCGCTGGCTCACTCCACCTCCTAAAACTAATACTGAAAAAAAGGCCTGCAAATGTGGGCTTGAAAAGAGCTGCTGTGTTATATCTCTGTAGTATTTCAACCAAACATGACACATTTAAGACCTCAGGGCACAATGTGTCTCCTTTAATATATGAGTGGAATTCATATATTTATCATTTGCAACAACTGAATTTTTAGAAAAAGGAAATTTGTTACCTTCAGTGCTTCTGACCATGATGGTTTAAGACAGCTTCGTTCTGGATCACATGTAACAGGGTCTAACTTTTTGTTAAATAAAATCAGACAGCAGTCCATGATCCTCATGACCAGGTGTGGAGGCTTGGCCAATTTTCTCACTGTGGCAATGTCAGCTGGCTTGATGGTCTGTGGAGTTTTTAAGTATATCATGTAACATATCGTAGAATGCATGGTGTAAATATCTTCAAATAAGTCAGAGATATCTCACATTCAGTGCAGCTGTAGCTTCTTCTAAAGCTGGCCTGGCAGCCTCCAGCTTTTCCTCAGCTATAGCTTTCTCATACTCTATTCCATCCACAATTTTCTGGGCTCTGTCCTTCACAACTTGGACCTCATTCTTCACAATGGTTGCAGCTTTAGCACTGACTGTCACCTCTGCCAGCACCTTGGTGAATGCAAAAATAAACATCTCATGCCTTCAAATGCATCATACGCGTGCGTCCATGGTGTTGAGCTTTCAAACAGCTTTTCAGAAATGACAAAACCTCTGTCAGCTATTCACATCAAACCAGAAGCTAATTTCCACAATGAACCTATGAATAAACTGATTCTGCTACCTCACTATGTACAGAACTCAAATTGTTCTTAATTTTATGGTTTTACATTACTGTGGAAGTACTGATTGGAGGAAAGTTGCTCATAAACATCCATCCATCATCAATCTTATCTGCAGGTCACAGGAGCTTGGACGTATCTGATTTACCTCGTCAGCTTTGGCAGATGCAATAGCGAGCTCTTTTTCCTTTACTTCAAGATCTTTTGATAATTGAGCCACCGACTTACTGGCCTCCATCAGTTTGTCCAACCCTGGAAATCAGTAACATCTGGTGTAATCTTTTACAGGAGTAGACCATACAAAATCCTCCATAAAGTACACAATCTTTATAAAGACACAACTGCCTTCCTGTTCAAATTCCTTACCAACATTCATGCGCTCTGCCAAAGTGTTGATATAGTTGTGCTTTTCGGCATATAATGTTTTGTAACCATTTATAAAAGAAAGGTAAGATTTAGGGGTGACGTGAGCTCGTCTTCGAAACCTGAGAGATGAACAACATACAGCGTTATGACTGTGTTTGATAGCGTATGTTTCTGAACAAATTGGATTTGTGTAAATGTGATACCTTTCAAAGTAACTTTCACATGTTTCAGATACTTTGTGATGATAAGTTCCCATGGTGGTCATCACTGAAGTCTTCACATCAGCTGGACAAACCATGTGAAACTTAGATAAGAAATAGGTGGACACAGCAACCAGAGCCTCATTGGGCCAAGGGGTGAACCAGTCCATTGTGCAGCCGGAAATCAAGCCCGGAAACTTCAGACATCTGGAGCGAAACTTCTGCCCCACCTTTAAACAAGAGTAGAGTAAAACTCCAATGAAAAGGTTCATTTATGGAGGTAGTTATGGGTGTAAGTGTATATATAATGTCACTGTTGAGCATCTAAACATGCTGTGAATAAAAAGAGATTTGGAATAAAAGTAGCAAAAGTTTGGGCGGTTGCTTTTGGGTATAAACAGAAAATATACAAAGTTTCAACTTACCGGTGAGAAGCACAGAACAACGTGTAAATTCTTCCTAAACCGAGATATAAAGTAGTCATAAAGATTGTCAAAAGTTGGTGGAATTCGAGGAAACTCCTTTTTCATAACTGGGATCAGGTTCTGGGTGATCTCTTGCATCTCATCTTTTGCAAAAAGATTGGAGACCTGAAACGATTACAACATGGTCAGGACCAGCGAAGCTTTTCCTTTGAGACGTTACATTCTGCCCCACCTCTTTGTTTCAGTCATACAGGACCAATTCCAGTCCGTTTCAATTAGACTGAAGATTCCAGTGTTCAGTTACACAATCAGCAGATATTCAGATACGCCTTTATACCTTTATGAGATCTCACCTCTCCAGAAGAGAGAATATTGTTGAGGTACTCGAGGAAAGCCTCATCCTTGATTTCGTTGTCTGTAAAGACGAAGGTGATGCCTTTGCCCTCAGCCCCCGCTGTGTTATACAACAGTTTCAGGTCATCCATGAAATTACTCATGTTGTATGTTCTAAGTAAGGAAAAATAAACACCACATAATTGGAAAGAAGGCCCAGCATTTCACTTTCAGTGCAAATGCAACTACAAACAGCTCATGGCTTCAAAGGACACTCATTCTTGTATTTTAAAGGTAGGGTAGGAGATCCTGGATTTTGAGTCCAGCGAAGCTGCATTTTGAAAATACACCGGTAAAAAGTCCCAACCCTTTTCTTCACTTTCCCCCCGAAGGCACGCCTCTAGAGTACATGAACGCGCACGAGCAAGAAGGTGCACGAGCGCTGTTCTGACAGCAAGCATCGATTGTTGCCGTATTTAGTATTTAGTTTATGCTAACTATACGTTTAATAATGCTAGGTGCTAGCCAAGCTGGCTCTAGTTTAGCTTCCTGCCAAGCTTCTGGACGTGTAATTCGTTCACGGAGCAGGGTACGCGCACAGGGGGGGGAGGAGGGGGAGGGAGAAGCAGATTGCAGGTGATAGACGCCATCAGAATCCAATCATTGTGAACGGTCCGTTCACAATGATTGGATACTGTTTTTCCTAGATTGTACGTTCTAGAGGCCACTAAAAATTTTCATATTTGTGTCAAAACTTTTAATTAATTGGTTGCAATGGGGGTGTGAAGAGTATTTCAAGCAATATGTAAAAAAATGTTCCAGAAAAAGATCCCCTACCCCGCCTTTAATAGGTACGTTTATCGAATTGAACTTTTTATTTGTTTCCTACTTTTAAGGATAAAATTAATAGCAGTTAATTAGAGCTGATCTTAGTACTGTATTCATGTGCTTGACCAATCACCCGAGACCCTGGAAGAATGTCTATAGTAGGAGCTCAGAGTTTATAGAACTCCTTCTGTGGCGTCTTTAATTTCTACTTTGGAGCGGGAGCTTTCCCAGCATAACGGAGACATGAAGGTGACGTGATAGGTCCAGATGAGGTAAGTGTACAGTGACTGGTTGAAGGTATGAACACACCACTGGAACCACTACTATCAAAGGGAAGTAAAAAAAACTAAAACAAACAAACCTATTTAAAACATTGCCTATAAGCAATATATAATAAGAAATTATTGTATTATTATTATTTTTTTTAAAACAGAGGAATGGACTTAAAGTGACACCTAGGGCCGACTGAGACAGGTTTGCAGGTTATATCACTTGAATGCAAGCAGAAAAAAAGCCCCTGATGGTTCATTGTCCTTTGGGGAGCGCCTCTAACCCTCAGAGAGCCCCAAGAACAGTTTGATCAGTGTGATTAAAGTCCCTACAAACAGAGCTCTCACAACTATGACTCATCTCACTTGGTTAATGTGATCTGGAAGATGCTGTATCCAGCTATGTATGAGGCCAGGCGCGTCAGACTCTGTTTTCCTGATCCTCCCACTCCCACAAGCAGGGCATTTCCATTGTCAGTGCGAATGATTCGTGAGACCTAAAGAGGAGCAAATCTAAAAAGAATCAGTATTATATCTAGCCTAGTCTACAAGAAATGCATCAGCTATACTCGCTTCAGGTGTCACCTTGACAAGATGAGTCATTGCGTCTTTGAAGAAAACCAGATCCAGGGTGGAGCCCCTTACTACCTCATTGTGCTGAGCTTGATACATCACAAGCTTATCTGATAAGAACTGAAAATCTGGCACCTGAAACAAGTTGTTCATACAGATTATGGTGACAGTTTCCTCCATCAACTTACTACCATGAAACTATCAAGCACTGATGTACGAATTCAGATTTCACACCAGTTCATAGATCTTAGGGGCATCAAAACAGGCATCATCGTCTTCCTCTCCAGTTGGCTCAGGTGCATCTCGGAGGAAGTCCACAAAATACGGCTCAGAATGAAGCTCTTGAACGAGGTTTGGGTCAACGTGCTCTTGGATGACACGACATACAGCCTTCTCAAACCAATCTCTGTCCTCAGAGCAAATAAACCTGCAACAAAGCAAAGTCTTAGAGTAATGCTTTCTTCCAACTTTTTGTTTTTTAACTTAAAAAAGGATTTTACCTGTCTGCTATCACCCTTGTACATTCACACTTGAAAAGAGCCAATAGGGTGGAGATGTCACCACACTCCTCTGCCTTAACGTTTAACATTCCCTGCCAGATCCTGGACAAGTCCCTCAAATTGAAAATGTAGTGGAACTTTGATGGTGTTGGAAGCATTTTGACCTTCAATGTGGTGTCATAAAACAAGTTAACAAACTTATCAATACCATTTACCTATAATCAATTCCTATTATAAACTTCTCATCATATTCCAGGTAAGTACCTTTGTCCACTGCCAAACGATCCTCCCAGCAGACACTAGACATTTAACCATTGCTGATATGCTTGGCTGGAATGCCCTGCATTCATGGAAATATCCAGAGCCAATCACACCTGCACAAAAAGAACATGAAGAAACCGTTAACTGTAAAATGAAAACTACAGTAATGGAAGCAGAACAAATGTGATTATTTTAGACCAACCTACCAAAGATCTTATCAATGGAGGTGTTGGCTGGCAGAGTGCAGTTGAAGACTGTAAACTGTCTCTTCAGTCTTTGTGGGATGTCATTTCTACCCCCACCAGGGTGGATCATGGCAGCCAGAATCTGTGCATCCTCAATCGTGGTGAAATCTCCTGGTTTATCCAGATTGTACATGCCAGTCATTTCCATCATCTGGCGGACTATCTCATTTGTGATCTGGTTGGATAGCCACATAAAGTAACTCATCAGATTAAAGCGACAGATAGACAGACAGATGTTCATTAAAAAAAAAAAAGAAAGCAACACCTGATCTCCCCATTCGTTGACAATAGGCATATTTATGTCATCGATGAAGATGGTCATCCTGCGTCCTCCTGGGGGTCCATAGGTGCTGCCAATCCTTTTCTCAATGTAACTTTCCACTGATCGCTGTGTACGAAGAAAGTTTTTGCAAACATGAACCAATGTAGGACTGTAAAAATTCAAGCACAAAAAACATTTTAAAATATCTTTTACCTGATACATCAAGGGCTCTGTGGCAGATGAGAAGTTCAGTGATTTGAACAGATCCGTCTCAGGATCGTATTTCTTTGCATAGCCTTTGATCATCACTGTCTTCGCTGTCCCTTGTTCACCAATAAGCAGTACGGCCTGTACATATAAAACATTTAGAGTTTAGACAAAAAGTAACATATTTTTAAGTATAAACATTATCTAAATATTCTTTTAAAAACCACAAGATCACCTTGTGTTGTTTGGCAATAGTCTCCAGCAAGAAAGAGGTTCTTGTGTTATCCACATTTGGAACAAGAATGGAGGTGTAGTCAGGCACATGGTCAGTTGGATAGACATATTCCTCCACAAGATTGTTCCAGTGACACCATTCACCTAAAACAAAAGTCGCCATTCTTTTTAGTCACATATAAACCCATTCTCATCCCATCGTTGTCAAAGCTGGCGATGTGCTGAACGTATGCACAATGGGTCCTTTCATGTCTGTGCTGTGGCGCACCACTCGAGGCAGTATCAGACATCTAAAGCAAATATTTCTAATACATCTTATTTCACAACAATTAACAACGTATAACTGATACTAAAGATTACTCTCAGGTGGGTATATGCAGTGCGAAGGGGTCTTAACAAAATCTCCGAATCTGATGCCTCTGAAATGAGACCAGATTCTGTAAACCCTGTTGAGGGTAGCAGGAGGCTGAAGCCTTTAACAGCTGCTATTGGTTAAGAAGGCAGGGACGCTAGAGCGTCCAACACAAGACTAATACAGAGACGGACAATCAGACACTCGCAACTACAGTGTAAGCCATGCAGATACAGGGAGGGCACACAAACCCCGCAATAATACCCTTTTTGCTGTGAAGTGCTAACTTAACCACCATGCCACCACATTCAAATGCTTGTTCACTTTAAACTATACAAAAAAAACATCAAATTGATGCTCTTTTACGTGTCAAATAACTGTACCGTTTGTGTTGACCATGTACTCAAATATAGTCTCTCCCGGCTTGGTTTGAGGCACATCAATTTCGCTTTCATGACCTCTCATGAAGACCTCCAGCTTGTCTCTGTCCTCTAATTCTAAAAGAGCTCCCAGACTCCACATCAGGCAAAAGACAAAGAGGCGCTCAAGGTGCTTGCTTCCAGCAAAGCCCTCTGTCTCCTTGGTTGGGAGGAGGCCCTCCAGCAGATTGACGGACTGAAGAAGGAACATAGTCAAACAATTCAGGCTTCGAGGCATCATCTGATTCTGTTTTTATTCTCAGTCTTTTTTTTTTTTTTAAATACACACCTGTATTATGTAGTTACACTCCAAAAGCTCCATTTTGGGTTTAAGGTTTTGCCTCATATACATGTAAACATCCTCAAATGTCTTTTCATATAAACCGATGATGCTCTCTGCCTCTCTAGCAGGGCGCTTCTTGGCCCATCCCTGCAATACAAAAGCCAAGTTCTATCTAAGCACTGCTTACAAAGCATTGTTCTTTTTCAGGAAAAAAAAAGTCTTCAACACTTAGATATCACAAAAGTACCTGGAGGATGGGTAGCCAGCTGAGAGCTGAGGAGCTTATAAAAACCATTCCCACACGGGACACAGTAGCAGGGGAGGCATTATCCATGTTGTGCACCTCAAACACCAACTTGCAGGATGGTGACATGACGATGCGGTCACCATTAGCCAGGGTCAGTGTTTTGTTATCATCCAGGACTGAGTTGAGGTTCTCGATCCATATTGCATCAACGGGACCATCCAGCACAATCCAGATGACTTCCCCTGAAGAGTAAACCCGTCGAAGCAATTAAATGTTTGAGTTCTCCGGCAGCCTCTGGCACTTTGTCAGTCACTAATGAGCCGCTGTCCCACTACTGGATCAAAAGTGGGCGAGCCAGTGTGTGCCAAGGACAACAGCATCTCCACTGTCATTCCCAGAACTTAAAAGGGGCCTGTTTTGGGGTCCCGTAGGAACAGGAGCCTGGGATTTGCCCCAGCTGCTACCCTCGGACCAGACAAGGCTAAGTGTAGTTCCGTATGCGGTGGTGTCAATCTGAAAGGTGGGTTTACATGTCAGGGACGAGGTGCTTACGACCAAGGCAGCTCAGCGAGTCACCATTTTGTTTTGTTGTTTTTTGGTTACAACGCACTGTGCAGTAAACCATACTGGCTGTCTCATGTGACGTCTCATATTTTAGCTCTAAATATGCATGAACTGGCATCTATAGCTTAAGAAAAGTGCTCAGCTTCTGAGCTGACATTTTCATTGTCTTGTTGAAGCTGGGCAGTAATATCGTGCAGATGCAGTATTTAGCATCACATTAAAATTGCAACAACCTTTATATTGTGTTATACTGAATGTAATATGATAAAAATGTCTAAAGTACAATACTATGTATTGCTTAGATATTATTTAATACAATACCGTTTTCATTTGTACAGTTTTATATTTTTTCTTAGGATCTCATCTGTATTAATCACAAACACTTTCTTAGCTTAGATGTTGACAAAATGTTGGAATTACCCTTCTTAGCTTTGAGTGACCTCCGCCACAGTGTGGAAAAGATTCCATCAGTCCAATCATTAGTTGCTGCATCCAGACGACCAAACATCTGCGGAGCAGTGATTGCTTTGGGGTTCATGCGCATCTCTCTGTGTGGGGTTCCACATTCACTCAGTGATCTCATAAGAACGTTGATAACCGAGGTCTTCCCGGCCCCACTTGGGCCTAAAGTCATCAGCCCATGGCGCACTCGAGAAGACTCATAAAGCTGACCCAGACAGCAACAGTGATATACCAGTAAGAAAAGTACTTTCCAAAAGCTAACTTTATAATAATTATGCTAAACAACAATTTTAAGGCACCTGAACAAGCTTGAGGTTCCACGGTGGGTGGTTAACGAGACCGGCAAGCTCAACTTGATTAGCAACAGCAGCTTGAAGTTCAGTATATGTGCTGTTGTCCTGCTGGATACCAGGGAACAGGTCATTGATAAGACTAAGGAAGAGGGGCTCATCCTCATCCACCTGAAACACACAGATGGATTTTTTTATTCACAGCACTGTATCCAGTGTACAGAGTATACTTTCACACCCAAAATTCAATACAATTCAATATATCACAGCTGTTGGTAAGAACTAAGTTTGTGTGATACCAGTTTGGACAGATTCATGTCACGAAGCACTCTCATGACAGTGCTGGACTCAGTGTCATCAGGTCGAGCTCTTTTACACGCCCCAAGTGTTCTCAACACAGACAGGATGTTCCTTAGTCCAAAGTCATAGTGGACCTGTCAAATAGCAGAGGTTATATGTCAGTAGTTCAATAACCAAACAAAATAGGAATTATGAAATGCTAACAAGATTCTCACCTGTTTTGTGAGTTGCTCCTCACAAAGTTTGTAAAGAACAAAGAATTTCTGTGCTAAGTTAACATTCTCATTGAATCCACAACTGGCTAGTTTGACTCTCATTATAATCTGTCGGAGACAAAAGTGTAGAGGGATGTGTTAGGACCACAGCAAAAAGAAAAACGTTTCTCTCCACAGAAAGAAGCCTTGACCCACCTGCCTGTCTGGCACCATCATGGACACTGTCCTGAACTGCACTTTTAGATTTTCAGGAAGTTCCTGACGGCCTGCATATCCTGGATTCTAGATACAGAGGCATGACATATCTTTGTATATACTGTATATCTAATGTTTTCCATCTAGTTTCAAGGAGTTTCTTTTAATAGGACTGTGTGTTTCCATGTCTTACCATGGTGATAAACAGGCCGAACTCTGGATTCAAGTTCACGCAGTCTCCGTCCGTAAAAATGAAAGTGCTTCTGTGTTTCTTTCGTGATGTCAGAACAATTGAGATCTGCTGAGCAGCAACGGAAAGCACTGGCAGGTCGATTCTGTTGAACTCATCGAAGCAGCCCCAGGACCCTGACTGTGCAAGGCCTGGAAAATAAAAACACAATAGGACATCACATAAATGAAACTGTACACCACTGCTCGATGACTTGTTTCATTGCCTAATGTACCTTTATATATCCTGCCGAGTCCTCTGAAGTCCATTTGGTCCGAGCAGTTGAAGACCACAACGTACTTGCCAAGGCAACGACCCATGTCTTTGGTGGTTTCAGTCTTACCGGTGCCGGCTGGCCCAGCAGGAGCTCCTCCCATACTCATGCCCAGAGCCTGGGCCAGTGTGATATAACACCTTTGTAGAAAAAAAAAACTGTTCTTGAATGCAACATAGGAATTAAAACCTACAAGCAAAGTTGACTTATTACAGCAAGTTGCTTATAAAAATCAATTTTCTCTTTTCTTGCCTGTCAGTCAGAGGGGTGATGACCAGCCGATCAGTACAGCCTAAGAACTCGTTCTGATAGATGAAGTCGACATTAGTTATCGATACAATGACTTTGTCCAGATCCTCCTTGAAGTAAAATCTGCTCTGCTTCAGCCATTCAAAGTCGCTGATACATTTCACACGCTTCTTTACCTACAAACAAAGCGGAGCTTAACTCAAGTGTTTTACAGAAAGAAAAGAACAGACATTTACTGAAGAAAAAAACCTTACCAGGTCATTAAAAATGTCACTCTGGTGCACATGAATTGTGACAAGTGTTTCATATTTGACTCTGTCAAATTTGCTCAGGTCATAGGTGGTTTGTTTAATGAGCATGCTGAGTAGGTTGTGAAACCTCTTTTTCGTAAGAGGCATGATCTCCTTCTTATCGGCAGCGATTCTTAGGGCCTCTTCAGAATCTCTTGTCCAAAGCATCTGGATTCCTAACAAGCCCACCTTAAAACAGACAAGGCAGAATAAAATGAATCTTGGGAACTCTATGAATATAGAAATCAATTATGATACCATCGTATCTCTCAAAACTACGGAAGCCCAGAGCGGACGTGGTACGTATAAACTTTTTTTTTGATGGTTTTCTCCAGATAACGAGATAATTATCTCGTTATCTGGAGAAAACGATTATTGTTTTCTGGAAATGATCGAAAACCATCAAACAAAAGTTTATACGTACCACGTCCGCTCTGGGCTTCCGTACAAAACTCCAAAGATATTCACACTTGTTATTTAAAAAACTTTTTTCCACAAAGGAGGAAAGTTGTGTCATAGATTTAGTACAAGACTGAAGCTGTGGAGAAAATCTATAACAAAAGCAAATATCACACAGTACAACCTGCTGGAGGTGCAAGCCATGGCGACCTGATAGATACTGGCTTGCATTAGAAATCAACCTGCTAAATGTATTTCCAAGCGGCCACAATGTTGTCTACTCACCTGTGCTTGATATTTGTCAAGGAAAGTGAGAAGGTCAAAGTCTTCATCGTTTATCTCTAGATCTGAAGCTCTGATGATGGAGTGTAAGGAGGCTTGCTGTTGCAGCAACAGCTCTCCAAGCCAGAGCTCCACAGCTCCCTGCGCCATGACACATTTGTCCAGCTGAAAGCAGAAATACACGTTTATCAAACTGCAATTATCAAAGACTTCTAAAAACCGAAGAATTGATACACCCAAGCAATGTTACAGATTAAACTACCAAAGATTAGAAATCTTTTTTTTTTTTTTCCATTTACACAAACTGTAAAAGGGATTTACAGCCCCAATTTCAATATAGTCGGGACACTGTGTTGAAATTAGGTCAAAGAAAACATAAAATGTTGAAAGTGAGACATTTTACTGTTTAATGAAATATTTTGAACTTGATGGTAGCAAAATGTCTCAAATAAGTTGGGAAGGGATCTGCAATAGGCTGGAAAAGCAAGTGCTACTAAAAGGAAACAGCTGGAGGAACGTGTAGCAGCTGGATATGACTGGGTATTGGAAAAGCCCCTTAAAGTAGCAGGGAGCAGGGGGTCAGCAACCTGCAAAAAAACTATGTCAACAAATGTTGGAGCAATTTCAGAACACTGTTCCTCAAAGTAGCACAATATTTCATTGTCTACTGCAGTGTTTTTCAAACCTGGTCCTCGGGGACCACTGCCCCGCATGTTTTAGAGGTTTCCTGCTCCAACACACCTGATTGAAATGATCAGCTCGTTATCAGGCAACTGCAGAGCTTGTACTGGTCTACAGTACAAAATATCATTCAAAGATTGATAGAATCTATCTATGTAGAATCTCTGTCGTCGTTGGGCCCTCAGGCAGCTCTGTATTACAAACTTTTTACAATAATTTTGTCATGGAAATCACTACATGTGCTCAGGAACACTTCCAGAAACCACTGTCTGTGAGAACAGCTTGCCTTGCCATGCACAAATGCAAGTAAGAAGCTCTATCATGCAAAGAAGAAACCTATGTGAATGCCATCCAGAAACGCTGCCATCTTCTCTGGACCATGGTTCATTTAGAGTGAACTGAGGAAAAGTGTAGAATTGTTTTGTCATTAGACAAATCAAAATTTAAAATTCTTTTTAGAAATCACAGACGCTGCGTCCTCCGGACAAAGAAGGAGTGGGACCATCCATGAGATTTGTAAATCACTGCATTCCGTTTTTAATTATACATTAAACAGTGGTCAAACCTTTTAGGAATTGGGGCTGTACAATGGAATATTTTTACATGTTGAGAAAACCAAAATGAATCAGTTAAACTCTTTAAAAGCACACGACATACCGGTAATTTCTCCCCTTCCTGTGAGAGAACGGCCAAAATCTTGTTATATTCCGTTGGATGAAACTCTGCTTCGTTGACATTGTCAAACACTCCAAGGAGATGAGACTGAAACACAATTGTATCAAAATTGACTTTTGTCAAGTGATAAAATGTCAACTTGAAAGTTATCCAAGTAAAACTTAAAGAGGTCATAGTGATTATTTGAATTTTCATTTTAAGACATCATGCAAACATTCAGATGTATGGCTGTAATTTATATTAATTAAAACAATAACTGAATACATAAATAAATGAATTTAAAAATGATATATATCTATATATAGGTATATGTATATCCATATATTCATAGTGACAACAATGTTCAAACTCATTCTAACCTGAATTGTATGAGAGTCGCTGGCTTGTCCAAGGATTTCCAAAAGAGATGGATCGGATACAAAGAAGAATCTTGGAAAAAGGAGCCTCTTCTTCTCAAGGTAACTGTTAAATTAGAAATACGTAACATCAACACCCACTGCACTGGTATAACAACAATCTATTTAATTCTGCACATCTTATTTTTTGAGTCAATCTAAAGTATTTGGACTAATGTTGTTCGTAAAGAATTACCCTGCAAGAGATTTCTGACAGAGCTCTAGCTGTTTCTGAAGCTCGGGTAGGTGATGCCCTAACATTGGGTCACCCACACAGCAGTCCACCACTTTTGGCACCTTCTGAGCACGCTGCATGACCTTAATCCAGGACTTGTCGATATCTTGAAAGCGTTTTGCCTCCTGTAATAGAAAAAAAAAGGGCGGTTTGAATTTTACTTAAGGAAGCATTCTAAGGTGTAGTTTTCCTCAGGATAGAAAGCATGAACTGCACCTGTGGGAGGTCTTTGGCGATGTCACCCCCAACAAACACAGCTTCCATGTAGATCCACAAGTTTTGCACAATAACCCACTGTTCAATGACTTCCGATGATGTTGAAAGATTGGAGACCCAATCCTGGATCTCTGTTTTGTAGTATGCACTGTACCTGTACAAAGCAGATAAGGACACAAGCTACTTAAAACTTTAAAGGTGTTGTAAAATGCTGTTGGTAAATGTCAAATCTGTTAAGAACAAGATAAGTTTATTTCTACTTCTTCCTCTTTAACTAAGTGCGTACATTCACTTTAGTTTAACAGACTTTCATTATATTGTTCCGGAGTTCAAGGCTCCTTAGGAACTGATTTAATCAGTGGAATGTAAATCTGAAGCTGTTGTTAACTTGTATTACCTGTTGCTTAGCAGTGAGCCCAGTACCATCAAGCTATCCTCCAGGATGGTAAGAATCTCTGCTGTCTCTGCCCCCTTCAGCATTAGTTCTCCTCTATCCTTGAATGTCATCAAACTAAGGGTCTGACCAGACCACAAGTCTTTTACCTGTGACAATTTGGCCTCAATATCCTTCTCTTTTACAGCAGATATGGAGATGTCCTATGAATGAAGAAAGCCAGGCTAAGGAGGTTAGACACATACAAAAAGAAGAAATATTGTTGCTAGAACTGTGGAATTAAATGTATTCAAACTTCCAGCGAACCTCAATATCATCCTTGTACTTCAGCAAAGGGGCTTCCATGATGTTCTTCAGCATAAAGGTTTTGGACTCCACCTCAAATTGGTGTCCAGTTAAGTCTCCAATCCGGTCCCAGTGTCTCCGCATCATGGATTTGTTTGCCATCAATTCCAGCAGCGGGCACGACTCATTGAAATCATCAATGGTCCTCTTTAGGTCAAGGAAGGCTTGCCAGTCCTTTAGTGCTTTGGGCAGCTTCCGGCACCTACAAATAGAGATGATAAACAATATATCTATCACAGGAATACGAAAAAAGTCAAAAATACAATGCTGGCACAAAGCAGGTTGTAATGGCTCAGAAATACTCCACCTATTCTGAAATTCCACAAGTTCTGCATTGATCTTTTCAATGTCCACGTCTGTCCACAGGATTTTATAGTACCCACTGATCTTACTCATCACTGTATCATACAGGCCGTAGAGTTTCCGAAGCAGCTCAAGCTCTTTTCTAAAAAAAAAAAGGAAAAATCCTTAAAAGATATTACAATCTTTGTTAGTTAATATTAATGGAATTTTCATTGATGGCTCTGATAGAAAGCTTTGTCAGGATAGTAACAAACTTCTTCTGGTGTAGAAAGTTATTCTCCGTAACAGGTAAGCCGAGAAGTTGCTCCCCAGAAGTATATGTGGTGAAATTTCTCCACAGTTCATCAAATCTAGCCTGAGTAAAAAGAACATTTTTGGCAATAAAATTAGATTCAGCAAACGAGAAGAAAACTGCCATGTTTATAAAACCAAAACCAAAATTCAAATTAAATGTAATTTCACATTTTTGTACTGCTGTTTCTTGTAGTTTGTAGTCTTTTGATTTGAATTTCTTTTCAATTTGTCTTTATAAGTCTCTATCAAAATAGATAAAATAAAGCTGAAAGCTTTTCTTCTTCTTCCTCACATGTTTTAAGCGTAAAACATTAACTGGAATATAGAACGGTGAGAGTGAGCAGTAATGGTACCTGAAAGGCTTGCAGCTGCCTGCTGGCTACTTGTGGAGGAATTCCTTCAACCATTGGGCCTTCCTGAAATGCAGGATCATATGAGCTGATAAGAACGTCTACATTTTTCCAAACACCCATAGAAACAAGGTCATTCACAGATTACTTACAGAGTCGTATTCTTCCTTAAAAGAGTAAACATCCTTCTCGAAAACAGCAACACATTCCACAAGGTTTCGTTTGAACTTGGGCTGCATGCAAACCAGCTCATCTTGCACTGATCTCTGAGAAAATCCGAGTTCAAAATTCATTATCGAAGCTTTGTTACAGAGGAACACATCATGAAAAAAATCATTTAAAGAAAAAAGCCTGAATGTCTTGATAGTACTAACAGCTTTAGACTGAAGTTGTGTGAAGAGATGCCTCAGATTGTACACTCCTTCTGCTTCTCTTTTGGTCACTTCTGCTTCATTTTTGGTCAATATTTCAAAGGCTTCCTGTAAACAACATTATTTCATGTTTCTTATCAGTCTGCAATGTTTGCAACTGTAAAGGTCAAAGAGGGAGCTCTGCTTAAGGTACTGTATATGTCTAAAAAACGAATGACCGTCCTAGTCATACCTCAATAGAAATTAATGTCATATCAGTCTGAATTTCAGCATCTCGAAGCTTTGACAGGGTGCCCATGGCATGACGCACATCTTCCAGATTAGAAACAGAATGCGATACTTGTACAAGGTATTTGTTGATGTGTAAACTGATGTTAATCATTTTCTTCTTGTAATCCTCCTTCAAGTATCTGCAGATCAGTTTCTTCCAGGCTTTGGTCTCAGCCATCAATGCCTTCTTTAATAAACCTAAAAAAAGGAAAGAGAAAGAATTTCCCATGTAAAGCTTGAATCACTCCTTTAAAACACCAAATTAAAAAAAAAAAACTAGCAAAGGCTAACATGTGACGGTACAACCAATATCATGGGTTTTCCAATCAGCATTTACCCTGAAAAAGATTGTACACCCTCCTTCAGTTTTAAGGTTTAACAGATCATAATGGATAAATCCTCTGATCCTTACCAGGCCGTAGATACAGTGCCTTGTGAAAGTATTCGGCCCCCTTGAACATTTCAACCTTTTGCCACATTTCTGGCTTCAAACATAAAGATATAACATTTTATTTTTTTGTGAAGAATCAACAACAAGTGGGACACAATCGTGAAGTGGAATGAAATTTATTGGATGTGTCAAACTTTTTTAACAAATAAATAACTGAAAAGTGGGGCGTGCAATATTATTCGGCCCCTTTACTTTCAGTGCAGCAAACTCAGGCCACAGTTACACATAGCCGGGTATTTACAGAAACGAATATTTCCCCCCCTCCGTTTTCAATAATAACATCGTGCACACAACATCGTTTTCAAAAAACTTGTCATTTACATCAACCCGCATAAAAGCGCGAATAAAGCCATGCAAGCCAATCAAAATCCTCAGAATCGAGGACTTTCCTCATGTGAAGGAGGAGGTAACGCGAGCAAATATCACAACAAAACTGAAGGCAATAAGAGGGAAATATAGACAGTCAGTGGATACTGGACGCAGGAGAGCCACGGAAAAGTGATGCTCCTCTATTTTGAACTGTGCGAGCAGGTTTGGGGTGGCAAATGCAATAAGGCCAGAATCGTTTGCACAAACGTAAAAATTAGTAGAACTTTAACATCATCCATGATAATCCTGATCAGTAGCCAAACAAACTGTAAACATAAGGCGCTCGCATGACGTTAAGCATTTTCTGGCGCATAATGTGACGTTTAAGAACCTAAAACGCCGTTTCTCCCAGTTGACACGGCAACACATAACCGGCGTTATCAGACATCTCCACTTTGGCCGGAGGTTTTAGAAATAATCGTTTTCTGTGATAAAAACGGGGTTTTGGTGTAAATGAGAGGCCAAACCGCAGGAAAATATCTGCGTCTTCCTATTGTGTAAACGGGGCCTCTCTCCAGAAGTTCAGTGAGGATCTCTGAATGATCCAATGTTGTCCCAAATGACTGATGATGATAAACAGAATCCACCTGTGTATAATCAAGTCTCCGTAGAAATGCAGCTGCTCTGTGATAGTCTCAGGGTTCTGTTCAAAGCGCAGAGAGCATCATGAACACCAAGGAACACACCAGGCAGGTCCGAGATACTGTTGTGGAGAAGTTTAAAGCCGGATTTGGATACAAAAAGTAGGGATGGCCGGTGAAGCCTCATGAAGCTTCCACAGAGTTCATCTGATTGTGCCAGGAAATGAACCAAAGTTTCGGGGCTTTGAAACCACACAGAACAGTGGCATCTGGTGGTGCACCGCAAGTATCATCTGCTTCAACCAGCCTCGTTGTCCTTGTTATACTTTAATATGTACAAAATAAAAAGCGTAAAAGAAAGAAAATTGTGATTTTATATGACAAGTGCTTGTGTTACATTGAAAGTGGCTAGTAGTTCTACTAGAACTACTAGCCACCGTACCTTGAAACCTTTATCTTCCACAATAGAAAATGGTTGCACATCCATAACAATCATATCCACCCACACAGAATCAAGCTTTTGCTTCCTTGACACTACAAAAATAAAATTCTGCATATCAAGAAAATAAACGCAGGGCAAACTTGTAAAATGCTGGATTCAAACTCATAACCTTTGGATGCAAAAGCCACTAAGCTAATCACTGAGCTATCAGTTAAGTGACTGCGTCAACCCACCATCTACATGATGTCTAGTTAAAGACATCATCCATAGCTAAGAATAATAGTACACTTTAGTTGTTTTAAATAATTCAGAAACACTTTGCGTAATTAACACACCTTTCTGTCAGAACACAGACAGAGAGGCGTTTGGTACACGGGACACAGCTGTGTAATAATGGCCGCAAGCGCTTTGTTTGTGATATGTGCTAAATAAACAAGTCCAAAATGAATGTATTGTCCTACATAACTTAGATTCTTAAATGTGCTGCCCCCTTATTTTAAGAAGAGAACTATATTAGCATGCATACCCATAATAATAATAAAGCTTATATTTACACTTGAAAAACAAAAACTAGCAAACATCTTACATCACACAATAGTATATTGTACAATAGTAGGGGTGGGCGGTATGGCCTAAAATGTATACCCCGGTAAAATTTGAGCCACTGACGGTATACGGTATATATCGCGGTATGGTACTTTTGTATATAAATTACAACAGAACAGTTTCTCAGTGGTTACCATAGCACCAAATAAACACTTTCAATCAGGATGTTTGCAGCAATATTAAATTAAATTTATTGTGCAAAACAGAAAACACAGGAAATATAAAAAATATATACGTTATATTTATATTTAAAAAACAAGAAAAGGTACATTTCCTCGAATAAACTCTGTGAGAGAAAAGCCGCTGCCTCTTGGATAACGGAACTTTCATAGGCGCCTTCCACTTATTCAACATGCTCAAATATGCGTCATGTTTCAGACACCCCATTTGTGCATGTTAAACTGCTTGTTAATACGATGAGTGTTTTATTACTTTCCATGTCTTCCAAAAGAGAAAATAATCAGGATTTTGAGGATGTTACCGTTACACACCAGCTGAGACGCAGGGTAGCAAAACATTATGGGCGTGAAAACGAAACTTAGAAAATCGGCTCGGCGCATGCGCAAAACCACAAAGTAGCAAATCTCGACAAGTAGGAGAAATCGACAGAACACCGGCTTTGACTCGTTTCATATTCCGGAGCATGGTTACCCCGCAGGTGGTAAAACAAATTACTCGTGTTACCTTGTCTTGCGATTACTGTCGCACGGCATATCCAAGCGGATGTTCAAAACTTTGCATTACTGCCATCTACAGGACTCATGAGCTATTGCGGTATAAGGTATGGCAAAAAAATCTCTACCGTTGGTGAAAAATACCGCATAAGGTATGATACCGTGCATACCGCCTACCCCTATACAATAGTATCACCTTATTAGGAGAAACCAAGGTGAAGTGATCCCAAGCCACAAAACGTTTCTTGCCAGAAGCCATGGAAAAGAGCAATGAATTGAATTCAATTCTGACAGGGCAACAGAACTGGTTGGGAAACCAGTTTGGGATTCATTCTCCTTTTATAGAGAATAGCGCGCCCAAGTGTTCAAACGATGAGAGACCTCTGAACCGTGGTTCCACCAAACAATGCATTCGGCGCTTCGGACGTCATCAATCACGTGATTAGCGCCATTTCATACACGCCCCGGAACATTGTGCCGAACCACTTTGCTTCACGAAGATGAAACGAGCGCCGAAGCGTCCGTGTCAAACGAGCCATCCCTAACAAAAAGATTTCCCAAGCTTCCCAAGGAGCACTGTGCAAGCAATCATACTGAAATGAAAGGAGTATCAGACCACTGCAAATCTACCAAGACCCGGCCGTCCCTCTAAACTTTCATCTGGAACAAGGAGAAGACTGATCAGAGATGCAGCCAAGAGGCCCATGATCACTCTGGATGAACTGCAGAGATCTACAGCTGAGGTGGGAGAGTCTGTCCATAGGACAACAATCACACGTACACTGCACAAATCTGGCCTTTATGGAAGAGTGGTAAGAAGAAAGCCATTTCACAAAGATATCCATAAAAAGTGTTGTTTAAAGTTTGCCACAAGCCACCTGGGAGACACACCAAACATGTGGAAGAAGGTGCTCTGGTCAGATGAAACCAAAATCCAACTGTTTGGCCACAATGCAAAACGATATGTTTGGCGTAAAAGCAACACAGCTCATCACCCTGAACACACCATCCCCACTGTCAAACATGGTGGTGGCAGCATCATGGTTTGGGCCGGCTTTTTGTCAGCAGGGACAGGGAGGATGGTCAAAATTGATGGGAAGATGGATGGGGCCAAATACAGGACCATTCTGGAAGAAAACCTGTTGGAGTTTGCAAGAGACCTGAGACTGGGACGGAGATTTATCTTCCAACAAGACAATGATCCAAAACATAAAGCCAAATCTACAATGGAATGGTTCACAAATAAACGTATCTAGGTGTTGGAATGGCCAAGTCAAAGTCCAGACCTGAATCCAATCGAGAATCTGTGGAAAGAGCTGAAGACTGCTGTTCACAAACGCTCTCCATCCAACCTCACTGAGCTCGAGCTGTTTTGCAAGGAAGAATGGGCAAGAATTTCAGTCTCTCAATGTGCAAAACTGATAGAGACATACCCCAAGCAACTTGCAGCTGTAATTGCAGCTAAAGGCGGTGCAGTTTTTTATTTGTTAAAAACGTTTGACACATTGAAATTAGTTTCATTCCACTTCACGATTGTGTCCCACTTGTTGTTTTCTTCACAAAAAAAATAAATTTTCAATCTTTGTGTGAAGCCTGAAATGTGGCAAAAGGTTGAAAAGTTCAAGGCAGCGTAGAAGTAAAAAAGAAAAAAAAAAACAACAGCTTACCTGTTGAAAGTTCAGTAGACCCAAAAACAATCTCAGGCTTGATAGCATCAATGTCTTGCTCAACTGAGTCGTAGTACTGGATTTCAGATTTAATCTGAATCAGGGATGGATTGCTACCCATAAATTCCTGTAAAAAAAAAAAAATGAAGACAATTAAACCGTTATCATTATAGGGGAAAAAACAGCCAACATGTCTTCTAAGGAAAACAAACCTGGACTTTGAGGTTCCTGTCCACATTCCAAATCACCCTGAAAGGATCGAAATGCTTCAAAACGTCACTTGCTTGTTCCTTCTGGGAGCTGATTGCAGTTTTCAGATCGACCACAACTTTTTTAATGTCCCTGTGTTCAAAAACACTCTGGAAGAAATTGTTGCCTTTTGTGATGAAAATAGGACAAAAAAAAGGGAAAATAAATTAATTTAAACACAGTTTTAACCAAACGTTGATCTTAACAATTTCATGAATAAAACCAATCCTGTTCAAATGATTGTTTTACTTATCAGACACCTGATTGTCAGATGAAAACAGTAAGCTATTTTGACAATGTCTGTTGTGGGATTTCATTTTTAAAGCAGTATTTGTGCAGCCATTGTATTGTTAAAAGTTACATTTTACGCAGGATAACAGCTTTTTGGGGGATTTAGGTTGCTTGTTGACTGCTGATAAGCTGCATCTTTATACGGTCATTTTCTGGTGGAAACTATAGCAATTGACCTTGTTATCCCATGGAAAGTAGTTTTGTTATCCTCAGATAAAAGTAGAATAAACTCATGATCTCGTGATAATGTCGTCACAATAACTAATTGCAGCCAAGGCCCCTCGCTCCTGTTTACACACACAAGTCAGTGCACTTGAAACATCTTCACAGACTTCTGCATGCTCGTATCTAACAACTTAAAAAATGTATGATATTAAAACTAATATAATACATGAAAGTTTAAATGAAATAATCCTAATTATAACTGATCAAATGACAATTTATGGGAGATCCCCATTTGCGGACTTGTTTTATCAGGTGTCTGCTGTCATGTATGTGCATGCTGACAGTTAGTAACCTTTGTTCTGTGTGTCATCTTGACTGTACTCCTTCTGCCAAGCAACACCCTTGCTAACCTCCAACACACAGTCAATAAGTTGATTTATGGCCTGTTGGATCTCATCTACATTGGGAATCATTACCTGAGGACAAATATCAGACATAGTAGCAACATTGTAGTGCTTGACAAGACAGGCAAAGAATTAAAGATAATGTATTTCCCCTGACCATAAACCATTGTAGCGAATGAAAATCATCCAACCATGAGTAGAAAGAAAAAAATAACTCACCATATTGGGTTTGTCCAGTTGGGCTTCAGACTGAATCAGTGGGACCACCTTCGGCTTAATCTTTGCCCTCTGGTAAGTGCTAAAATACACATTTATTGATTTTACTCTTTCAGAGGTTATTTCCTTTCTTTGTGATACTGTTCTTCTTATTTAAACCCAGAAATACTCACTTGGTGCCACAAATTCTCCTTTTAAGGATCTCCAGGGATAACTTGGTGCTTTTGACAAGTGCATCGAATACCTTTGTACTGAAGAGTTCATAAAGCTTCTTAAACTCCTGAAATGAGGATTTTTTATTTGAGGCATTAATGCCTGTGTTGGCACACAACAGTTTATAGAAAAGACATGTTTTGCAGTTGGTATCCAATCATACCTTTTCGAACTTGATCTGTTTATCTTTCAATGGACCCTCTAAAAGCCTCTTGCTCTCTCTTGAGAAGGTCACACTCCTCCCTGAAATTTATATATATATGTATAAAAAAAGCTGAGATGCTAATTATATGAAAAGAAAAGTCATTTACATTTGTGCTACACACCTTGAACAGGTTCCTCCACAATCTTGGTGCCTTTTGGTTCATAAATAGCACTTAACACATTACCCAACTCCATAACAGCTCCTTTAACATAACTGCATTTGTAATCCAGTGTCTTTGCCCACTCCTTACAACGGTTCTGAAAAACAAAAGAGGAATAGTTGCACTACGAGCGTTTCAATGAAACAGAATTCAGAGTTCATTGGAAAACTCAAAAGTTTACTCAAACCACGACATCGAGCCTTTGCTCTTTGACAAAGTAATGATTGTTTCAAACTCACGTAATGGATGAAAAACACTTTAACTTCCCTTAATGGATATGGAGAATAAAAATAAGATGGTCATGCCTTATTGTGGTCAACCAGCTGCTGCAGCAAAGATGCACGGCCTTCTGGGAGCTCTATCAGAACAGTCTCAGACATGTCTTTGAGGACATCATCAATTTGTATCTTACAAATATCCTGCACCTGAAAAAGAAAGTGGCATCTAGAAGCGTGGCTTTTGTCCAAGAGAGCTGTCACACCAACCCAAACATATCTGAACAATGTGACATTTAACCTGATGTTGATACTTTTCAGTATCAGTAGAATTTTTATTCATCAACAAACCTTTTTTACAAGATTTTGGAGCTCAGACAGAGCAGTTTCAACATTTTGAAAGAACTTGTCCAGGAGGAGGGAAGACCAGGTCAGCAGCACCGAACCGTGTCGAAGTGCAGATTCCACCTGGACATTTTAAGGATGTAGAATTACAATCAAAAGCTCTTCAGGACACGTCTGCTCGAGACATTTCTCAAATCGGCAAAACCCCTTCCCACTGCCTACAACAGGGTTCACATTCATCAAGTAACAATTTCCCACTAAAGAAGACGGACCACCTGCCGTACACACGGTATGAAAAGCTTACGTTTTTTATTTTTGAAGCCATCAAACTGTTGAAGTCTGCGGGTATGCTCTCACAAGTGGATTCAAAATCTTCCAGAATGGTCTATAAAAAGGCATACAGGTCAAATTCTCTTAAGTTAAACAATCCCGTAAAAAAAATGTAAATCCCGGTTTACCTTTAGTCTGAGGTGATGGGCATTTATTTTGCTTTCCATCTTGATAAGAAGCGAAGCCTGCGTTGGAACCTTATGCCCCATTTTCAACAAACACTTAGCCTCCCGAATGACTTCGGTTATTTTAGGGTCAAAGTTGACGACTAATTTTCCAGTATTTGGGTGGCGAACCAGCAGGGTAATGTTCAAGACTGTTATACGGAACAGAGAAAGCTCGTTTTAACAGTGTGCAATAATGGAATCGACAGGGGCTGTTTTCTGCCATTAGTGTCAAATTATGACATCAGAACAAGAGAACCAACCGTGATCTAGTTTGGAAACTTTCTCCATCCACGTTTCGTGTTGAAGAAGCTCAAAGTCGACCAACATAGCTGCAGTCCCATTGTACATTCTGACCACATCTTGTCCCACGGGACTACATAGGATGTCCGAGTTTTCCTGCAAAGGAAGGGAGATTTGATCGTCGTTAAAATGTCACTGTGAAGTATAACTGTAAAGTTGTTTTGCTGATAGAAACTGTGTCTCACTTTCATGTACAATATCGGCTCCTCTATCTTCTTATAGAGGTGTCTGACCCAACCAATCCTGCCAGCCACTGGTGGCATATTTCTGGATAATGGAATGTCATCCTTCTGATTGTCAAAGACCTGCAATTGAAGTTTACAAAACATACTGAAATCATTAACAGTTTTCTTCCATTTTCAATTCAAAATGTTTCACTCATCTGAAGATTTCTTTCAGCTTAATACGTTTAATAAGGTTTATTGTTTGGTATCTAAGCCCAAGCAAACTGAATACCTTTTTCACAAACTCCACCTCTGAAGCAAAGTGCTGAAGAATAACACCCAAAATGTTGGAAATGTGAGTTGCAAGACAGGGAAGGTTCAGCTTCTGAAAACTATCAAAACAAATTTCATAGATTGCTTATATTTTTTCCTTTTAATGCCACAGTTAGAATAGAGTCTTCATGTCATACTTCCAAATTCTGCAAATTGTACTGACCGCTGTAGCAGGCAAAGAGCTTGCTGAGATGAGATGATGTTTGAGAAGTACGAACACATAAATGCCTGGAGCTGACTCTGTGGAAAAGGACAAGATTGTGGGGATACTCTGAGAATACAACGTCAATATTATTTTCTTTTTTCAGCTTCAAGCTGTGTCGATACAAGCAGTAGATCCTCATTCCTCAGAGATTCTACAATCTTACTAGTCCTTCTTTCTGTTCCTAAACGTGTAATTCTTTTAAGTGTGGCCATGTGTGAATGCAACGGCTGTTTGGAGTAAATGAGTGTTGCTGTGATGTTGCACGTATGAACCTGTTCCCAACTTTCACTAAAGATCTTCATCTGGTTGAGGCTTCCTGAAAAAATGAGCTTGAACCAACATTTGGGTACAAGCTGTAGATTACACTTACCTCAATGTGGCTCATTTGAGCCATGAACTTCACAAAATCAGTTTCAAATTCAGTCGTCCTCGGGGACAACATGTCATACTTCTTCCTTTTCAGATTCATGGACACAGTGTGGAATTGTCTGGCTGATTTCTCAATGCCTTCAATGTTTGACTTTTCAAGAGATTCAAATGTCTTGAACACTGTGATTATTTTCTTGATCTACAAAAGACAATATTCGTCGTCACATTGCAAGGCCTTATGATAGAAGTGGGATGGAGATTTAAGAGAATGAACAAAGACAACACCTTTTCAAGTTGCTTGCAGAAGCTCTCAAACTTGCAAAAAATCTGCATCTCTGAAACCTCAAGGAATGTTTTCCCAGTTTCTTCCATTACTTGTACCTTTTTTTTCTGGAAACAGGTCTGATACTCCTGATATAAGCATGTACAGACCTGCCAAAGATAAAAGAAACATGATGACAGCTACAGTCTACTGATGTCAAAATGTGTAATCTTAAGCCTTGGTAATAATAACCCAAATGTTTAGTAATATCAGCTTCAGTCACCTGCATTTTTCTGATGAGTTTTTCAGCATCTTGATCCCATATAAGACAACTGCCATCGTCAGTAATGTAGGATCTGCATGCTGTGACCATCTGATTTGTGATCTGGAAAAGTGGTCAGTTGTGTGGCTACAGTTTTACAAAGGGAGCTGGATCCTTGCACTGCGTCTTCTCATGAAAGTTACGTTTTCCGGTGACAACTTAAATATTTCAGAAACTGAACACACTTCACTTACTTTGACAAGCAGCGCAGACATCTTTTCGCTTGTATTGTAATATAGTGAAACACGGTAAATCATGTGAATGGCACTGATGACCTTCGGCACATTTTCTGTCATGGAAACCTGAAATCACATTTCAGGATTTAGGAGGGTCAATGAAGATGAATTATCATCTATTTCTACACTTAAGTTTGCCAAACTTCCAAACTTTTTACTAATTCTTTGTTAAAAAAAATGTATATAAGTTGTCTAAATAATGGCTGCCTGGATAGTACAAAACAATGTAATAAGGACATATTAATTCAGTGTTACCAAACACAAACTATTCATTAGAATCAAACTGTTAAATGTACATACGGGGTCACTGTTGTACAGAGGATGTAAGACTTTCTCAAGTGTTGACAAGAATTTGAAATTGTCTTTTGCCTCATTGACACGATATGTTATCCTCGTGTCGAGATCCCGCCACACCTGCACGGGTACAAGACTGCGTTAATAGGAATCCATTGATTGATTTAATAAATCTAGTCATTCACAAATGATCTTAGCATAGGATTTTATCAGAATACATGAAATAATTCAGGACTAGGCTCAGATGTGACACCAACACTTTCCAGTGAAATGAAACAGTGCCTACTCAGCATCATCTTAATGCAGAACGGCTACATACTGTACTGTGTTAACAAATAATCATTTCCAAAAACTATTTTTTTCATACATCTGTGAAGATCACCTACATGCAGTGAACACTGAATCCATGATCATTGCAAGCTATCCAACGTCGATATCTTCTACATTGCAATTTTCAGGCATTTGTCATGATTTATGTATCACAGACTGTTTTTAATTTCTCTTTACATGCAGCAAACCTTAACTACATACACTAAAACTGATACAAAGTGAAAATGTTCAATAGCTTTGGTATTACTCTGTGTACATTGAACACTTGTGTCAGTACCTTCATTATTTTGGAATGGTTGAGATGGAGCACCATCACCACCGCCTTACACTCTGGGCTTTTGATGTGATCGATGATAGAGTTGTACTGTAAAGACATTCGTTTCCAGTGTTCTAACTCACTCAGTGGTCCGGCAGAATCATCCTCTTTCCTCAACAAATCACTCTCCATCAGGACCTGATGACAATGGATACATCACCAACATCACCATTAAGCTTTGCTGTCTGAGCAATCCTATCATATTCCCAATCTTCCATAACTATCTAATCCATCTTGGCCTGATGTCACCATCTCTAACCAATGAGCTTTGTGCCTATCACAGTCATCGCAAATTCATTTTTAGCATTTAACAGCACAAATTAAGGTTGTTGGATCAAATATAAACTCTGAAATCTACCAACCTGCTCGATTTGTTTGCACCATTGCATCAGAATTTCTTCCAGCCGTTGCACCATGTCAAAGTTGGCAGCCGCAGCTTTCATATCATCCAGACAGGCCAGTTTAGACAAGTCAATATCTGTGACTGTTTTCAGATGAACGACGCTCTCATTGCTCCTCTGGATATCTGAAGTATAAATAAGACAAAGTACAAAATCATCAGTACTGGTTACAAACCATCTTTTGGTTACAGTATTGCTTGTTATTGTGTACTTCAACATAAGATGGTTTTAAATCAGTTGAGTAAGATTTGCCCGAGAGATGGAGCTTAAAGTTACAATCTTTCTAAAGAGCCACCCTCCAATAACTTATTCACATTCAGTTGGCAATAAATGTGAAACATTCTTACCATCTAAAGAGTTCAAAAAATGTTTAAAGGAATAGAAGAAGTTCTTTTTAAGTTTTGCTCCATGTCTAGACTTGTCTACAGCTCCCCAGTTCTGTCCTGTAGTAAGGGCTGGAAGCAGTGCATCGTAGGAATCCCTTATTCCTTTCAGGAGGCCATCCCTGGCATCAATCATTGAGAAAAAGATTTCCTGCAAGGCATCAAGAAAAGACAACCCATCACTTAATGAAATCCGAAGCAGAAAACATTTCAACTGTGAGGGAGAAACATGATTTGGTTTGAGATGTTAGGGTTCTCATGAAAATGTGCTCTTGCTTCGAACTACTGACTGACATTACATCAGCTGTGCCAAACTTTGGTACCTGATAATGCATCTGGTTGAGATAGCAGAGTACACAAATATAGAGAGCGTGATTTCTGTAAATCACGTAAAGAACATAAACCACTTCATTTGAAAAAGTAACAAGCAATCAGCTCTGTAAATTCATATGAATTGACCCCACAGAGGTTGAAAAAAGAAACGTTCAGATTATAAACCAGCGGCCAAAACGCACAGCAGCTCACACCTCACATCTGGGCAACAGGAAAAACCAGAGCAGACTAAAAATGAATGTAAACGTGTCAGTCCAAGGGAATGAAATCAAACTTCTCAAAGCCAGACTAATATACGCAGATAATGCAGTTGGGAGTCGAATCCATCCTGCATGTATACACTCAACTAGACTTAATATATTCTCAGCGCTTCACAGATCTTATCCAGGAAAAAGGTAGAGAAGAGGAGGGCAACAAAAAAGAAGAATCACAAGGAGATGCATGCATTTGTAAAAACAAGTAGACCGTCCACATCAAAGTCCGCCATCTTTTTACATAAGACGCCCCCTCCCACGCTCAAGACGAGAAACAAGTTTGAAGCCAACACAGCACACCATGTCGGTGAGTCGTTACTCTGTAAACGGTGTTTCCGTAGATCAAAGGCTCCTCAGTAAACAGCCATTTTTTGTACGGTGGGGTGTTTGTCTGTGGAGGTTTTACTGCTCGCGTTAGTTTAACATAGTCATCAAATAACGTTGTGGAGCACATAACATTAGCTAACTGCTAATAATGCATTAAACTCCTAACATAACCTTAGTAAAGTAAAATATGTTTGGTTTTAATCCTTAGGTTAAAAAGACCAACAAATGAATAACTTTAAAGGGGAACTCCGGGGCATTTGAAGCGTGTTTCCATTGCTAGAGTTTGTCAAATAATGATAGTATGACACAGAGAGGTGCGTATCTGCGCTCCCTGTGTGGAGATTGCTCTGTCCGCACAGCATGTCATGCGAGGCTAATACGTGGTGGCTAAGGGGCAAGCGCTAACCCTTCCACGTAAAACAACAACTTGCACACTGCAGAAACGTCACACCTCTTTATAACCCATCCGACAATAAAGTCACAAGCCTTACCATCAAAACCATATGCATGGTTCTCACATTACTGGCATGGGGACGTTACAAAAAAACTTTATAAACAGCATGTAACTCACCGGCTGGTTGTAGGCTCGCGCATGTGAAAGCCCAAAAGAGTCGATGGAGAATAATCCCATATACAAAACAATTATATTCTCTAGAAAAACTGCGTTCAAGTATTTAAAACATTACAACAATATTACTGGGCATGTATTGTTGTAATGTTTTAAATACTTGAACGCAGTTTTTCTAGAGAATATAATTGTTTTGTATATGGGATTATCCTCCATCGACTCTTCTGGGCTTTCACATGCGCGAGCCTACAACCAGCCGGTGAGTTACATGCTGTTTATACAGTTGTTTTGTAACCTCCCCATGCCAGTAATGTGAGAACCATGCATTTGGTTTTGATGGTAAGGCTTGTGACTTTATTGTCGGATGGGTTATAAAGAGGTGTGACGTTTCTGCAGTGTGCAAGTTGTTGTTTTACGTGGAAGGGTTAGCGCTTGCCCCTTAGCCACCACGTATTAGCCTCGCATGACATGCTGTGCGGACAGAGCAATCTCCACACAGGGAGCGCAGATACGCACCTCTCTGTGTCATACTATCATTATTTGACAACCTCTAGCAATGGAAACACGCTTCAAATGCCCCGGAGTTCCCCTTTAAGAACATTGTGCATTATCAAAGATCACTTCGCCATCCTAAATGGCTTGTGTATAAACAGTGTTTATTAGTGAATTAACTTTTTTATTAGAGATTCTCTTTGTATGACAATAACTGGACGTGACAGCTGTAACAATGTTATTATTGTGATGTAATACGTTGCTACACACACTGCCATGAGGTGAGCTGCTCAGGGAGGGAACCCGGAGGTTTAAGGAAGATGCTAAGCTAAGACGTAGCTGTGCCATTTTTATCTTTTGTCTTGTTCAATAAAGTTTCCAGAAGCAAGGGTAACACTTTAATCATCAAGTTTGTATAGAGTAGTGATAAAGAATAAGCTGAAACAAAAGCTTTTCTATAAAGTGATTACATCTTTTGATATGACACATAACACAAGAATAAATACTTAACAATTACTGAGACACGCCACCTTTGACCTTACCTCGTGTATGTTTTCTGGGTTCACAGGAATGTCCACTCTGGTCCGTGTGAAGGAGCAGCAGATCCCTGTGAGGCACGTTTTTGCTAAATTGGCTAAAAACAGCCTCATTGCTTTGCCCCCTTTGCTTGGTCCAGGATATACGCGCCCACATTCTGAAATCAAATCCAAATGGTTTTGTAAGAGATGAAAAAACATTCCGGTTCATAATGTTGTGTGGAATATCTGGGTCTTTATCATGCAAGATAATCAATCAAATTTGATTAGAAGACTTTCCCTAAAATTGTATCATCTATCGGTATTTCAGTTTTTCGAAAATAGGACGTTTTTCCTATTTTACTTCAAAAAAAATACTAGTATATAAAACCCGGCATAACAGCTGTCAAACGGAAAAAATTTCAATTAAAATAAGCATGGACAGTCTTTCCAATTGAAGACTTTCCAGATTTCTTCATACCTATTCCTGGGACTTCGGACTCCTGATACACAAACGAAATGGTTTTGCTGCCCCCCGAGGCGAAGAAATGATCAAAAGCGAGCAGCTAGTCAGCAAGAAAAAAGGAAGAACACAAAAACATTATTAATCATTGCATCATATTACGATGCAAGTATAAAACAACCAAAAACAAAACATAACCTTGGAACGAAACGTTTAGAAAGCATCACACCAAACTGAAGAAAAAGCCACAAAAATAACGCGTTATGAATCAATCCCACAAAACCTCAGCTGATCACCTGACTTCTGATTTGTGTTGGTGAGATATTTCTGCTTTTGATAGCATTAGTACCAGTTTGGAGTCACACTGAGGAGGAACTTACTGAAGGAGAATCCAAAACAAATTCCTCCACCTCTGTTGGTGCCAAAGACAGCCGGTCAGCCAGGATGTCAATCATGTACTTGTGTGCAGGGGTGAGCAGCTTTTTCCTCTCTTCTCTTGCCTGCTTATGTTTGGCCTGAAGGAAGACAAGAGTCGTAAATAGTGTAGAAGTGTATTTGCTCTACGTAACTAGAGCTGTATCTCAACGAATAAGCTGAATCAAATGGGCTGCTTTAATTCTAAAAAGAAACAACTGAAACTTACCTGAGACACACACTTGTTTGCTTTTGGATTGGGTGTGTCCATCATAACGATGTCTGGAAGGGAGAATCACCCCTTAAGCCGTAATACTCAACGGTTCCCTTTATTCCCTCTGAGAAAACACTATTAGCCACTAATGTTGTTGATTTATCAACTTTTTCCTGTAATTCAGTAAATAAAATGCATACAGTGACATCAACAGTCTCCTCAGTTCCTAAGCGCTGGATGTGCAACATCTGATCCATGTTTCAAACATTTTTAAAAGTAATTCCTTCAAATTCAAAGGAGCAGGTAATTACAAAAAAATGTTTTTTATTGTGTTTCTATATTATTTAAACTTACTTTGGTGAGGTTCCTGATCAATTTGAGCATGAATAAACGCTAATTATTTTTATTTCTAGCTGATAAGGTATGTTAGCTCAACCGTTACGTCTCAGTTTATGTTGTTTGTTCATTCACTTTTTCAAGTTTGATATTCTGCTCTTACCGAAACTTTATCATCCGACGTATTTGTAGCTTCCAATGTTCAGCTTTTCTTCTTGTGTCGTTTCTGAGTTTCTGAATTATTGGACCATGGAAATATTTTTCTCCAGCCGTTGAGAACTGCTACTGATTCCAAACGTTTATTTAACCGTTTTTTTGGTTTTGTTTTTTTTAACTTCCTTTTAAACGTTGAGATGTCACGACCGTTGGCGCGTGGATGACGTAGGACTGTTGGATGAGCTAACGTTTTAATAATTAGCTCTCACACTCTGTTTTTAATGGGTTGCTTAAGAATTACAAGTATATGTCCAAGATTTTTTTTTTTTCCTGAGCCATTACCCAAATTTTGTTCACAGTAAAGTTTTGTTTTGATTGTCAAGAGCTACCACACGCAGTGTGGTGTACAGTAATGGGACAAAAACATTTATTTGAATGTCAGCTGATGAAATTTTTATTGTCACAGTCAAAACAATAAATAGATAAATGTGATGATAAAGAATGAATAAAGGGTTGTTTTAAGTTAAAGTTGTAGACAAGAATGACCTCTAGTATCTGTCATTATGGCTGTGAACCTGAAGAACCCTCTGGCTGAAGTCCTTCCATTGTCAGTGTAAAGCAGGGGTAGGCAATTAGTGGCCCGCCATCAATTATATCTGGCCCGCAAGATGGAATTTTTGAAATATGATTTTTGAAAGATATTTTTCAAACCTCATGTTTTATCGCCTGTTTCATGAGAGATGCCAGGAGATGCAACATTCAGCCTAATAACAGTGTATCGAAGAAAAAAATGTTTTAAATTAAAAAAAATGAAATGCATTTATGTAAATCCACAATAGAAAAACATGGCCATGGCCCGTAATACCATTGTCAGAAAAAAATTGGCCCAGGTCCAAACTTAATTGCCGACCCCTGGTGTAAAGTGTGTGTATTTATTGGACGGGGGGGGGGGGGGGGGGGGCGCAACTAGTGCATAGCCTTTGAGGACAAAGAGATACATATTTCTAGGTACCAAACTCGACAAAATGTCTTCCGTCACAATTTGACCTTCTCCTTACACAGGCCTGTGACAGGCCAAGTTTTAAGAGGTATTATCAAATCCCACATAGCCTGTCCCTTATTCTTGAATGGATAGACTCTATGGTTTAGCGCAACTGCTCTGCAGAAAAATCAACAACAACTTTGTAGTCTTGTTTCAAAATAGACATAAGAATCAGCACCCTCAAAGCAGCGTTCCCAGAGCCTTCATACTCTTAAGGCTGTTCAAGGGCACACAGCCTCGTGTCTTTTGGTCATATTCCCATCCACACAACCAGCAACCTCAAACTGAAAGTTATTTTGATGTGAAAAATAATTCTAAAATCAATCTTTAATGAGCTTTCGGTCTTGATAAAAATGATGGTGCACTTGCACTCAGTGTACATTGAAAGATAGCCCATATTAAAGCTTTGTGTGTTGTTTCATTCACTTGAGGATTTACTAAGTTGATTCAGTGTCACAAAAGGTTGTGTGTAACTGTTGTTGGAATCTATGGCCAGGAGGGGGGAGCAGAGAGCAGAAAAGCAAGACTGAGATATACAAGGAACTGACTCTGGAAGACAAGAAGAACATGAAAACAAAAACAAATAAGCATAAAACAAAGACAAACTTAACAAAACCTAACACAGAACTTGCTTGTTTGCTTGGGCACATCTATTCAAATAGTTGAGTCATTCTGCTGAGTGTATTTATACAGTGGCAGTATACAAAAATGAATTTCTAATTTTCAGTGAGTATGACTCTCAGTGACTATTGTGTTGCCTGCAATATGAGGAGAGAGAGCCTACAAATACTGAATAATTCATCATTCTATTACTAACTCGGTCGGCCCCTGAGTTAATTATCTGCTGTTTGATAGCTCCCTCGATACCTTGCTCACAGCATTAGTAGGAACAAAGAATCGTTCCAGTAACACTGTTAATCCATGAAAGACATGTCACGGGCTGACAGCCAGTCACTCTAATGTGTGAGATTAATGTTGAAGCAAAGGTAACATTGAACTCAAACACTGCCCTGCTGATCTGGAACACAGCCTCCAAGCGATGCTTGCACAGAATCATGGGCCAGATGTGATAATATGCTTTTCTTTTCCATAAAGTATCATTTTTCTTCACTAAAGATGCACAGTGTGCAGATCAGTGGAAGCTTTAAAGGTGATTCACTATCACAAATCAATTCAAACCAAGCTATTCACACTCCTGCATGACTTTCTTTCTTTCTTTTGACCAGATATTTTACGGAGAGAAATATCTTAAACAAAAACAACAGACAAGTACATTTTGAATGTCTTTTACCAGATCAGACTAAACAAAAAAATTCTATGTAGCTTTAACTAACACAGAGAATGCAGAACCTTTTCATGTCTAAAACTGTTTGAAATCATATCAAAAACTTGCTTTTTCTCACTTTAGTAAATGTTGAGCACTATGTTTAACACTTTTTTTCATGTCTTATGTAGATCCTGGTTGTAAATAGAACACATTATGTATATCAGGTTTTAAATTGCTCAGATATGAATGGCTTAGAAAGCCTGACATGCAGTTTATAGAAATTTCAGTGTCTGAGGAAGCAAACAGACAATAGGTTACCGAGGTTGAGTTAACAGGTAATCAACATTGTCTAAAATGGCTCTTCTAACTTTGCGCAAATGTTTAAACAGAGCTGTCATAAAGTGATGAAAGACACAGCTTCCCATAACAGTTTAGTTGTCTTTTTATTACTCTGGTTATTCAATAATCAATTGCTTGCGTGCACTGCATGTGTGCTCAGAATTGTTTGGGAATGAAAATATCTGAAAAACGCGCAGGCATGAAGGCCCTTGTGAAAAACTCTTTGCTGAAGTTCTATGTTTACTGTTGAACCGTGGATTAGATCAGTAACAAAGGGACATTTTAGGAAGTCCCACGTCAAAGCAAACGTTACTAAAGGGTGGGGGCTGTTTTCATTTAGCCATAAAGGATGTTTCACAGGTGTGGTGGTTAGCACCGTTGCCTCACAGCAAGAAGGTTTCAGGTTCAACTCCCAGCTGGGGCCTTTCTGTGTGGAGTTTGCATGTTCTCCCCGTGTAAGCGTGGGTTCTCTCCGGGTACTCTGGCTTCCTCCCACTGTCCAAAAACATGCATGTTAGGTTAATTGGTGTCTCTAAAATTGTCCTTAGGAGTGAGTGTGAGCGTGTATGGTTGTTTGTCTCATTTGTCTCTGTGTGGCACTGTGATGGACTGGCGGCCTGTCCAGGGTGTACCCCGCCTCTCGCCCATTGACCGCTGGGATAGGCTCCAGCCCCCCCGCGACCCGACCGACGGATTCAGCGGTATAGAAAATGGATGGATGGATGTTTCACACTATATTGAATGTTATTAGTTTAATTTGTCTATATTCATGTCACTACTCGCAATTTGGTATCATGACAAGGTGTGAAATCTTCAAATAAATATAATCCATTTATTGTGTCAACAGACAAATTTTGCTGCTTTTTCTTTATGTGCTACAGCACATGAAAATAACTGTCAACGCATTGTCACAGCCTTGGTGTAATTGTGACATATGGACTGTTGCATCACATATGTAAGGACAATGTGCTCATTGAGAAATTGAGAAATTTCAGTCTTTCCTTGCATTTTCCCCCACTGTTTCATCTCCTTTTTACACATTACAAACTTCTTGGTACTGAAAATGATGTGATTAAGGTTGGGTGTTAAAAATGACTTGACCAAGCTGAGGTTATAAAAACAGGATGACAAGAGCCAAGAGCTCTCCTCACACCACTCCAGTTTTAGTCACTCCTAACATTTGTCATGTTTGTTGGCCTTACAAGGCGAGGAGGGGCCTTGTCTTAGGATTCCTACATTAAAAACATTGCGAGTAAAAGAAATAAAAGTTTGCTTGAACACATGCAGACCCTGTGTTACAAACTGAACTGCTACCTGGAGACAAAGACCAAAATGAACAGGCACCAACACAGGTTTGGGTGAAAATGAACAGAGAGAGTTAGTAAGTAAAGTCACATGACCTGGCCTCAATCAAGGTTGTCAATTGAGAGCACACTCAGATAGTTAAGGCCCTCAACAAGCATCAATCAACACCCCCACTTGTTCTCACATTTACAACAAGAAAAACAAAAACATTGCAAAGAGCAAAATCACATTTTGGTTCGGCAATCACCTAAATAGAAACCTAGAAAAGGCAAGAAGCTTCCCTTTTGTAGCTGGTTTTGTCATTTGGTCAGCAACCATTTGATCTGTTGGGCAATACTCCAAAAACACATCACCATTTTTTACAGTAGATCTTACAAAATGATATTTGATGTCAATGTGTTTGCATCTCTGTCGGCTAAAGGGATTCTTTGCCAATGCAATTGCCCCCTGGTCATCTTCATAAATTACAGGTACATCATAATGAGAGTCAAGATGTTTAAGCATTTGAGACAGGTACAAACATTCTTGTGTAGTGACAGCTAACGCCATGTACTCAGCCTCACATGTTGACAGTGCTACAGTTGGCTGCTTTTTGGTCTTCCAAGAAATCAGAGGACCATTCTTACATAGGCTAACACAATAACCAGATGTACTACGTCGGTCAGTTGCATCTCCTGCCCAATCCGAGTTACCCAGGCTCCGCCCTCGCAGTGACGCAACACCTTCGGCTCTGCTACACTTACTCAGGCAAACTGCTCATTCAGGTGGATTCGAGTTCCCGAAAAAATGGGAACTCCACCCACTTTGTCGGGAAGCAATCGACTTTGAGCAGCGCCAACGGCCCAGGGTAGAGGCGTGTTCAAGGTAGTGACGTGATTGAACTGCCACTCAACCCATGGATTGTACACGGAAGCGCTTCATTCAATATCAACATGGAGCAGCGTCAAGCTTTTGACACTGCTGTAGATGCTGTAAGAAAAGTGTTCGACGGGAGATTCTCGTTAAAAATCGAGCAAAGAACAGCCCTTGAATCATTTCTTGACAGGAAAGACGTTTTCGCCTTGCTCCCTACTGGCTTTGGTAAGAGTTTAATCTACCAGTTAGCCCCGCTGGTAGTTAAATCATACGTCAGAGGAAAGAGTGGTGTAATTGACTTAAGCTTAGGCACAGCCTTTTCTGGCCACAACCAGTAGCAACCCGAGGGAGGCGGGTTGACCAGGCCATTTCGAATCGTATTCGTTATGGTCTTGGTCAGACCAGAATCTCGAAGAGATTTGAAAGTCTATGTTAATCAGGCTAAATCCGAGTCACTATAAGGCTACGGCTACACGAAAACGAAACGAGGTTTTTTTTGAAAACGGGTACGAAAATTCTTGCGACCACACGGAAACGCGCTGCTGTCCAGACGAGAACGATGAAACGATGCAGTACACACGCCGCTGTGTCACGCCACGCTGTGAGACAATAGAGAAGTGTTAAAATTGGCTCCCAGCGTCAACGTGTGACTGACGCAAAAACGTTTTAGCTGTAACAATGGAAACGAAACGAGGCCGTTTTCAAACTTTCCCACTCTGGAACCCGTTTTCAAAAACTATCGTTTTGGGGTAGTGGGAACGCCGGCTCCGTGTGGCCGCGACAGCGAAACGATAAGAAAAAGTATCGTTTACAGTGAAAAACGTTTTCGTGTAGCCGCAGCCTTAAGCTTAGGCACAGCCTTTTCTGGCAACAACCAGTAGCAACCCGAGGGAGGCGGGTTGACCAGGCCATTTCGAATCGTATTCGTTATGGTCTTGGTCAGACCAGAATCTCGAAGAGATTTGAAAGTCTATGTTAATCAGGCTAAATCCGAGTCACTATAAGCCACCAACTGTAACCCATCATCACATTTCCTGTAACACAGCATCTTGTCAATTGTGCCTTTCAGATATTTCAGTACATGTTTTACAGTCGTCCACTGCTCTTCTGTTGGCGCACTGAAATATTGTGAAAGTTTACTTACGACACAACTCAAATCTGGTCTAGTGCATGAACTAAGATAGATTAGGCTACCCACTGCTTCTCTGTATTTCCTGAGGTCACTCATCTTTTCATCGTCATCAACTCATTAAGAATGATCTTAAATTCTAAATGACAAAACAGTAACATACAAACTATCAACACAAAATTAAATGAGCCTTGAAAATTCACTAAACATGAGCCCTTTTAAACAGCCAGTCATGTACTGCCCTAAGGGGTTAAACACATTAACTGGGTGGGTCAAACTATGAGTGCCCCCTATTATTTGGTGAAGAAGGCCTACATTCAATCCCACAGGGTGGATGAAGGCTCTGCCAGCCAGACTCATTCATTTTTTTGGTCAGAGTTCAAACTGGTTAAAATGGGTTTTAACCAGTAAAACTTTAATCAAGTGACATACTTTAGTCAGCCTCCTTCAGATATGTTCTACAACAACTTTTGAAACATCGATACGCGTAACCTGCATGAAGATGTAATGTTGAGATAACCTGTTAAACCCTAAAGTGAGCATCATTTCCTTAGAGAACTCTTTAGTGCTGCTGGGATTATCCCCCCTGCAGATTGTCGATGGGCCTTGTCCGAACAGAGTAAGCAGGGCAGGGCCTTTGTTAGAGCCTTTCAGACAGAGATACCCCTCCCCGATTCCCCCTGATCCCGAGGCGAGATTGGTCGGGTATCCGTAATTGAGTCATCTGACTCGGTCGGACCTTGCCTTCCACAGCTGAGTAAACCAGCACAAAGAGACTCTGGCTACTTTCCAGGTTAAGTGTGCCGCGTGTGTGCACAATTCCAGCACATTAGCCCCATGCTGTTAAGATGCAAAACACTTTTACTTGACCTCTGAGATGCCCGTGGCTTCTTTCTGTTAGCCTCATTCAGACAGAGCTAAGCCCATAAGAGACAAAATGCTGCTAAAGATGAGTTGAACCAAAAAGCATGGAGATTGAGAGACTGGAGAGACTGCAGCACCAGCAGAGGAATGATAGATTCTTCTTCTGATCTATAAATACCACAGTTAAATAGTTCTGGAAAGCTTGCGGACTTCCACCATGTTTCAATCAAAGCAGTCTCTCCGGCATCAATCTCAGGTGTACTCACACAGAAAAAAATTGAATTGAATTGAATTGAATAACTTTACATTAAAGCTGCAGTCTGCAGGATTTGTTGTTGTCATACGTAAAGTCCTACTTTTTGGCATTTTAAGAGTTTATATGATCTATCAGAACGCTTGAAGTTGAAAACGGTGACCTCCGTAGTCGCAAAATGCAAGAAATGCTTATTTTTTAACCGAAAAATAAAAAGTTATTCAACTTTCTGTCCCGCCCCTTCAAAACACATGAGAACTCGTGCACGTAGACGTGCATGCCAGATGCGCCTACACGACTCCTCATTCATCAACTCACCTGTCATTTGCGATCATGGAAGACACAGTAAGTAGACTAGCCCGTAATGAAGTTCAATAGTCCAGGTAAATAAGCGTGGGGACGAGCCTACCTTGTATCGCGCGTGCACAATCGGTGATTGACAGGCAGCAGAGCCCAGCTCGTAAACCTGATTGGTTACCTTTTACCGGTCCGGTCTGCAATTTTGTAAACAAACCTGCTGGCTTTGGAGGGACCTAGCGGGACATATAGGGGACCTAGAGAACTCATTTTTTTTTGTATTGGGGTATTTAATGTACTACTTTCAGAATCCCCGGACAGTTCCAGGCATTATGCTTGAAAAAGAGTTGCAGACTGCAGCTTTAATGCCAGCAGTGATCCCAGCAGTCTTCAGAAGTGCAACACGCTGAAAGAATAACAGGGGAGGCCTGTGGTTGCAAGAAAAGCTTCAAAGTTGCTTGATCTGTACGTTTCCATTTTTTACTAAGACTGAGGTGCCCAATATGATGGATTCTATAAGAGAAACATTATTTTACGTGCACATCTCCTGCAAAACAACTTAGTAAAAGACATTAAAGCAGACATTGTTCCCCGTGATGCATACGAAAGCCATGGGGTTCAACTGGTCGTTCAACTGATTTTACACCTTCAGCGACGTGTTTTTTCACTTTTAATGCAATAAGCAGCATGACTCCACAGCCAAAGTCTTAATGACAATGATTTTGCTTTACTTTTACCTGTGCGGATGATACTCAAACAACAGCTTCCCATCCATCATATGGAAAATAATGTTAAACATCTGCTCTTACTTTTCCTCCAGCAGGTGGCTCTTTGATCAAGTATAAAAATGTGCCGTCAGTCCCTGACAAAAAGAGTCTGCTTATAAGTTCAGATGGATGTGGACTGACATGTTTATAATTTCTAATGAGATTAACACTCTAGACTAAAAGTTGGATCAATGATTCTGACACAACATATCAAACGGGATCTTTTTGCACACGTACCGACGTGATGCTTGTTAACAAAATGAAACACAAGTTGATGTTGCTCAGTGGTGGGGCTTCTCACAACAGCTTTAAACATACCGGGATCTTCAGACACTTTGATTGAATAAAAATGGACATAATATGCAAGTTTCAGCAACGGATCATAATTGAAGGCCTTAAAAAACAACCCATACATGCAGTTATTTTTCACTTTTATGACATAAAAATCCAAAAAAACAGACACATGTCAAAGTTGTAACACAACAAAATAAAGATGCCAAAGGGGATGGGCAGCTTTACAAAGTAGTTTGTGTTCACATCTGGTGATCATTATGCCAACCAAAGCTTTCACTGCTTTGCTGCACACATAAGAAAATATATGAGAACAAACATTAAGGCTGAAGAAACACACGAGGCAGTTAAGCTGATCGTTATTGTATCCAGTGGATAGTAGGTCAAAAGGAAAGTGAGTATGAAGAGGGTACAGATGAGAGAGCACTGGAGCCACCTCGTATGTAAATGATCACTTCTCAACATAACATGTGGAAAGTGTGCGGCTCTCCTGCTCTTGTGAAATAAACAAATCAGCCTTTTCAGAATGCTGATAAATAGCGCAGAACAATTCATTTGAATAACAGCTTACCACCTGAGATCAGGTGTCAGCTATGAAAAGATGTGAACGTAATTAAAGGGTTTGAAAGGGCTGGCTATTCCATAAGAACAGCTTGTCATGCTTTCAAGTGGACAAGGGCCCCAGCATTTAACCCCAGCAGCTTTGAGGAAAGTCTAAGTGCATCTTCAGCCAGCCTGTTGTTGCTTTTTATTCTTGGAGAAATCACTTGGCCTGATCTGACTCTCCTGAGTGGATATAATGAGGAGGAGGCGTGCATCATCACCAGAAAACAATTACGTAGGTGCTTGGGAACCAAACAGACTGTACGGGCAGAATATTGCATTATCAGCAACAGTAGCTGTGAAGAATAAATGGCGTATAAATAAATTGATCAAATAAAATCACACAAATATGTGGCTTGTGTCTGCAATGGGAAATGGTACAACTGACATTCTGCCCCCGTCAAATGATTCTACATCAGTCCCCCAGCTCAGATGGGGGATGTAAACGTAAAACCCAATGGACATTGTTGCTGAATGTGTCGTGCTCGGGTCTGCTGGACAAACATTTACAAACCAAAACTTCTCAAAAGGAGGCCCTGAAGCTGACATGACCGATCCATTTCACCCGTCTGCACAGCAGCTGGAGGCTCAAAGTCCACCTATTTAGGACCAACTCCTGTGGTCCAGTCAAAAATAATAAACTATATTTTTCATGCTCAACAGAAACTGTGGTCCGTCACATCCTGTAGGATGGTCCAACGGCATTCCTTCCTGTTTCAGAAGTGATGGTGTTTGGTCCCAGTGGCTCTTGCAAATCCCCTCCTGTTGACTTGGGCCCCTTGGTGCAATACAGGAAGCCAACAGTCGCAAACTTGGGTTTTAAGATGGACAGTGATTTTAAATTGGACCGGCAAATTGGTGCAATAGTGAAGTCCAGCTTTTTTTGTATCTTAGTCTCAGTGTATCTGGTCTTAGGTGAAGCCCTTCTTTGCACATACGCACTTTGAAACAGTAATCAACGCCTTTATTACATCTCGGCTAGATTACTGCAATGCACTTTATTCAATTCAATTCAATTCAAAAATACTTTATTTATCCCAGAGGGAAATTAAATGTTGATGTAGCTCAATTAAATCAAAGAGTTATTATAGATGCTGATGGCTGTGGGCAGGAAAGATTTCCTGTAGCGGTCCGTTTTGCATCCAAACTGAAGAAGCCTTTGACTGAAGAGACTCTGTTTTCTGATAACAGTCTCATGGAGAGGATGTTCAGGGTTGTCCATAATTCTCTTGATTTTATGCAAAATCCTTCTTTGCATTATTGTCTCCAGAGGTTCCACAGTCGTCCCCAGAACAGAACCAGCCTTCCTTATCAGGTTGTTGAGTCTTTTTAGGTCCCTGGTTCTGATGCTGCTGCCCCAACAGATGATGCAAGAGGAAATGACGCTCTCAACAACAGACTTGTATTCTGAGTTGTACGTGGTACCGATAACAGATTAGATAAATTCACCCAGCAGGTTGACTGTTTTCGATTCCTTCTTTTACGAACTAATAGAACATACAATAGTGTGTGTGTGGTGCTGGTGCTCCTTTTCTATACAGTGTTGTGTGTGTTGGTGAAATATTGCTTTGCTTATCCCTGGCTTGGGTCTGTGGGACCCATTTTCAGGTTTTGCTGAAGGAAAATGGTATGAATACTTTTTTCACAATGAGATTCACTGGCCAGAGCTCAGTGCTACGCCGTGTGCTACCCCACCTCAGCATGCTGATAGCCCAGCTGCTGATACAACCTCCACACCAACAGGGCCTCCAGTCACCTCACGCTATGGTCGGATTACCAGGCCACCTAAAAGACTGGATCTCTGAAGGGAAAGAAAAATATGTATTCTGGTTGTTGCCAAATGTTTATGTTTGTTTATGAAGTTGCTGCTGCCAGTATAAAACCAGTTGTATTATGTTGCCAAATGTTTATGTTGTTGTCGCTGCCGGTATAATGTACAACAGTGATAGGTTTTGGCATGATAAAACAAGTAACTTTCTTGAGTACTCAGTAGGCCTTTGTTTCAGGTCTCAGTTCATATGCCATTGCTTTAATTAAGAAAAGGGAGATGTTGCAGGACATGTGCTGCCACCTAGCCTGGCGACGCCATCCTACGTACTTCCGCCCAAAGATTTTGGCTCCGCACATAGTCTGGCCAAATCCCCCTACCTCGGTTCGCTCAGTGTTTTGCCAATCAGCAAACAGTTGCGAGTGGTGACGCAGAACTCACGCGCGGAGTCCATTGTAGTCCATATAATTGTAGTTCAACCGCAGCGGAAATCAACATGGTGACGGAAGAACGCTAGAAGCTATCCATGAAGTTGTCTCAACTCTGGAGATCATTACACAATTAAAACGAGAGCAAGAGGAATGCCTCGTCAATTTTGTTAGTGGCAAGGATGTCGTAGCTCTCCTTCCAACTGGCTTTGGGAAAAGTTTGATTTATCAAATGGTACCGGTATAATGAAAGCGGATGTGGGAAGCGTGATTCGCGAGCTAGAGCCTCGCGAGAGTAAGCATGAACCTCGGCGCATAACCAACGTCATTTCTAAACATTATCATTGGTTAAGGGAACTCCGTTACTCCAATAAATTTAAGTTGCTGGGTAAGGTCCCGCCCTCCATGGAAACGGATTCCTCTTGGGTTTTCCCAGACTGTTTGACAGAGTCAACAGTCGGCTTTCGCCCAGGCTAGCTGCCACCTGCCTTTATAAATGTGTTGCTGCTGCCATCTGTCTTTGTTATGTGGTACTGCATCGGTGGTTCTCCTGGTGTATGTTTACCCACTGTAACTTGCGCTCTGCTGTTTTACAACATGAATAGTCAAGTATACCAGCACCACTGTGTCCTCGTTCATGAAACAAAGTGTGTGTGTGTGTATATATATGTATATATTAGTGGTGGGCATAGATTATTTTTTTTAATCTAGATTAATCTCACTGAAATCTTGAAATTAATCTAGATTAATCTAGATTAAAATGGCTCATTCAGGGGGGACAATCCGCGGCGTTCACGGAAACAGACGTGTAAACTTTGGTTCCTATCCAAACAGTAGTAGTTTAATCCTGAGACTGTTGCAATTGCCGTGTCGAGTGCTTCCATACAATAGTGTAGTAACCCCAAGCATACCTTTCTCACTGCAATTAAGTTTTATTTCGGATTTATTTCGGATTTAATTTCGAATTTAGTTTATTTTCACAGCTGCCTCTGCTATTCCTGCTCTTCTCAGGTGTACCTAATGTAGTTTTACATAATTTGTAAAAGTGATGTATATCTTGTATAACAAATTGTAAATAACAACATGTTTATTCGTGTTCCTGCCCTCTCTTTCCTCATGTTTTTTTCCGCGGGGGTGCTGCACAGCCGCGGGGCCTTTAAGAATTGAACATTCTAAATGTGACGTCACGAGCTACCAAAGCTACCAAAGCAAATTCTCAAGCGAAGCTTCTCCAGCGAGTCAGCAACATTAGGGCAGACCAGTTTATTCACATGCATGGCTCCAGCAGTTTCTCTAGCTACGCCAACTTCTCATATTCAGCACTTGTTGGGAGGGCCAGATGGTGCTGCTGTTGAGATAGCGTTGTGTGCAGTGCGTCTCTGTTGCGCCACACGCGCAGTATCCTCCCTGCGGCCACCATATTAGGAGCGCTGTCTGTTCCAACAGGGCAGATTTTGTCAACTATCCCCCACAGATAAGCGACCTCCATAAAGTGCCTAGCACAGGCTTCTGAAAAGTAGCGTTCTTCTGTTTTAATCACACCTAACGGCAGACAAAGTACATCGGCCCACACCCGAGCTAAAATATCAAGGTAAAAGTCATCACAGTTTGCTTAGGCTACCTATTTTGACCCAGTTCCCAACCCAACTTTGAGAATAGATTAACGGCGATATTTTTTATATATATATATATATATATATATATATATATATATATGTATAGTGTGCGTACTGTAAAAAAGCATAAAATCTATCTCTCTTTGTTTCTACATTGTCCTGCTTTTTTGTCCTTCGCCAATCACATCGGTGGTTTTTGACTGCTGGGCGTATAAAAAGAAAAAACACATGAAAGATAATGTTGCTAATATTTTGCTAATGTCTCTTCAGGCTCCCACCAGCTGCAACATCCCACCTGGGCCAGCCACACCCACCACCTCCACTGGGACGTCATACCGCTCGGTATACTTTCATACTCATGTAACCTAGCTGACTGTTTGTTTGTTTGTTTGTTTTCTGTGTGGTATACTGTTTCCGTTTTGTTTCCAATCATGGTGGCATATTTTACACTAACACGTGACAATATAATAACGTCTTTGGTATTTTGTTTATATTTTAAAACTCCTCAGGGTTCCTGCTCCAGCGCTACCATACCTTTACCAGCAACAGACCTTGCTCAGTAAGTACTCATTCATATTCATGTTCATATTTGTTTGATTTACTTCTCATTTACCTCTCAGTAACCTCTCATCTTTGATGGTCCATGTTATTTAGTTAAACATTCCTTAAATAAACAAACAGTACAATCTATAATTCTCTTCAGTCAGAAAGATGATGAGTGATGTGAATGCTCATCTGTTAGGTCTATAATTTCCTCTTGAATAACCCTTGTTTGTTATAGAAACATGCCAAATGTCATATTCTTTGCTGTGTTCTAGAATGACTAACAAGGAAGACATCAGATTTCCAAAGAGGAGCTTGAACATGTTCTTTCACTGAAAACCACCTTTACAGAAGCGGCATCTATTCTTTCAATCTCGAGGCCAAATTTCTACAAGTTACTGCAAGACTATAACATCCCAACGTCAAAATTTAAGAGCATCAGTGATCAACAATTGGATCTTGAAGTGTCACAAATAAAAACTGAACACCCAAATATTAGAGAAGTGATGCTTATGGGGCATGTCCGCTCCAAAAACATTGTGGTTCAAAGACAACGTGTAAGAGATTCACTGCTAAGGATGGACCCAGTTGGTGTCTTAGCCAGGAGAAGAACAGCAATAGTTCGGCGAGTGTACTCTGTCCCACATCCAAATTTTATATGGCATGTCGACGGAAATCACAAGTTGATTAGGTGGAAATTGGTTGTTCAAGGTGCCATAGACGGCTACAGTAGGATGTTGATGTGTCTTCACTGTTCCAACAATAATCGTGCTGAAACTGTGAGAGACCACTTCACTGCAGCTGTTGGACAGTTTGGCAGACCACTGCACATCAGGACTGATCACAGAGGAGAGAACGCTCAGATTTGGGAGGACATGCATGCAAGCAGGGCTGAAGGCTCTGTCTTAACAGGAAGTTCTGTACACAACCAGAGGATCGAGCGTTTTAACCGAGACTTGAACAAAAACTGCAGCCATATTTATGCACCCATTTTTTATGAACTGGAATCCCTGAGTATCCTAGACATAGATAATGCAACAGACCTATTTTGTCTCCATTAGCTCTTTCTACCCAGAATCAACCGTACTTTGGAGGAATTCTAAGCTGGATTTAACAATCACTCTATCTCATCTGAAGGAGATAGAACACCAGTTCAGCTTTTTAGTCTGGACAATGATTTGCCTCATCTTCACAACCCAGAACTCTCAACAGCAGGGATAGTTTTTTGTTCCTCACCAAACTCTAGAAGAGGATTTTCCCCATTGAATGGCAGGGATTTGCAAGAACTGAATGATGCCATTAACCCTCTTCTACATGACAACAACAATGGCAAAACATTGTTTCAGAGAACACAACAGTTTATTTTGGATAAACTTGTAAATGTGTGATCTCAGCATAACATGGACAACTGGGTAACATTAGCCTCATTGTACTTTCAAAAGTCCACTTTTGTAAAGAGCTTGAGGAGGAGTAGGATGAGGAGAAAGAACACATTCTTCAGTTTGTCACAACATATTCAACATCAGTGAATCTGAATAAACATGGCTTTCAATGGTGAGGAGGGGAATTAAAAAATGTGATCTGAAAAGTACTCCAAATTTCTACTTAAGTACCTTACTTGAGTAAATGTACATAGTTTCATTCCTTCACTACTGTTTGTTGAGTATAAAAAAACTAGTAACTCTAGTTGCTAATTTAACTCGAGTTAAATTCATAACAAGATGAAAAGAATGTGGAGCAAGATGGGAAAACACAAGCTATAGTCTTTATTTTTCAGCTTTCTTATGTAATGCAATTGAAACCACTGCTTTCTAATATGAACAAACTCTATATGCCTCAAATCTCCTCTATGGAATACATTTACACATGGACACCATCAGCCACTGGGCTGTAGTGGAAAGTTTTAGGGTTGTTACCATGCGAGGGGCAGAGGGTACACAGAACAACACAGCAGCCTGATGAACTGATTTCAGTGAATTATTAGTAGATTTACAGTAAAAATTAAAACTAGGACAGCACATTTATGCTAAAGTTGTGCTTGCAACAACAAAGCCTTTACTTGTACTTTAATGGTAGCTGTTAAACATCTCAAAACACAACAATACTTTAGTCCAGTTGTAGACAACATAAATACTAATAGCACCTCATATCCGAAACTAAAGAGTGGAATCCTGACATTTGTTTAAATGGTGCTGAATAAAAATCCATTCATTAATGCCACTAGGAAGCAGTAGTTGAATTCATCATCATCAGTCATTGTTGTTGCATTCACAAAAAGGTGAAGCTCGTTGGCACACGTATGTGCAGTGGGAAGATATCTGTCTTCATCATGAATAAATATTCATTTAGGAGTTGGATGAAAAACCAATGGCTGGGACTTTGCTGCTCCCTGTAGCAAACGCAAAGATGTGACCAGGGCTCAAAGTCTTCAGGAATGCCTCCTCCTCCTCGGTTAGAGTCCTGTCCCCATATGTGTCTCTCAGCTCTTTATCTAAAACAGAGGTCTTCAACAGGGGGTCCGCGGAGGTACTGCAGGGGGGTCGCGAAATCTTTGGTTGATTAGACAATTTTTAACATTTAAAAAAAAAAAAAAAATTTTTTTTTTTTCAAACAATTTTTTCTCACAAATTTTGTGCACACGTGTGCCATTCACAGATGCTTTGAGGATTCATTGCCCCATCTACATACATGTTTAAAGTTAAAATCTGTGGATTATTTGAATAGCTCAGTGTTGTATGCAAGATGTTTGTTTATAAATGGCAGTGGCACGGCAACCCTGTGCCTTGCACATGTTTAAAATAAAGACATGAATATATTAACCTGTGTATTATTTGAATAGCTTAGTATTGAATGTACAATAACAGAGTAGCTATATTTATAAACGGCACTAGGCCCCGTTAAATATAAAACACAATTGTATGCCATATTAATAGTAGGGGGGTCCCTGCTCCAACTCTCCATCAGTTTGGGGGTCCCTGGCCTGAAAAACGTTGAAGACCCCTGATCTGAAAGCAAAGGGAAACCAGTGTTGACTTGGAGACTCGGAAATACTCAGGTTTAAGAAAGACTGAATCAATGACTAATTGAATAACTAATGGTTTACTGTAGAGGTATTTTGGTGAAAAAGCAATGTTATTCTTACAAGCTATCATAACAACTGTATTCTTGTTACATGGTACATAAACATTAGATAGGCACAGCTTCATGAGTTGTAAAGAATAAAATAAATCTGTACGTTTCCTGGATTTCCTTATTGTATAATATACTGAATTAAAAATACAAACTTACTTTCAAGACATTGGAGAAACTCCCTAAATGTTCCCATCATCAACTCCTCCCTAACTCTTCCGTTGCTCCCCAGTACAGAGTAGCTTGGTTTGTGAATACCAGCTACAAAATCAGCTGCTCGACCTTTGACCTTTCCTGGTATGTCAAGCAGCACATGCAAGCTGGGGTTCTCTCTCAGGAGTGATAAAACCTAGAAGGAAATTCAACACCATAAATGAAAGGCCATAAAAATGAGTAGTTATGGTTAAAGGCGGGGTAGGGGATCTTTTTCTGGAACATTTTTTTACATATTGCTTGAAATACTCTTCACACCCCCATTGCAACCAATTAATTAAAAGTTTTGACACAAATATGAAAAGTTTTAGTGGCCTCTAGAACGTACAATCTAGGAAAAACAGTATCCAATCATTGTGAACGGACCGTTCCTTCTCCCTGTGCGCGTACCCTGCTCCGTGAACGTCCAGAAGCTTGGCAGGAAGCTAAACTAGAGCCAGCTTGGCTAGCACCTAGCATTATTAAACGTATAGTTAGCATAAACTAAGTACTAAATACGGCAACGATCGATGCTTGCTGGCAGAACAGCGCTCGTGCACCTTCGTGCTCGTGCGCGTTCATGTACTCTAGAGGCGTGCCTTCGGGGGAAAAGTGAAGAAAAGGGTTGGGACTTTTTACCGGTGTATTTTCAAAATGCAGCTTCGCTGGACTCAAAATCCAGGATCTCCTACCCTACCTTTAAATGGGGATATGGCAATTCTTAGTCATTTTACCACAGCACGGAGCAAATATGATACAGAACTGTGAGGTGAATCTTACTCCATAGTGGGACAAGCCATCAATGAGTTGATCAAGACAGCTCTGCCGTTGCACAACAGTATGGTATAGAACTGCATTTTTCACAAACAAATCTCTGTTGGCCATGGTGACAACAAGTGGAAGACCCTCACCTTATATCGCCATTAGTCACAGCTGCTGACTGCTTTCTCCAAATCATCCTGCAAGGTTGCCTGTTGAACCTAAATATTACAGATCAGATCTTTAAAATCTTATTTTCTCAGGGTGGTCAGTGGTGTAGTGGGTTAAGCAGCCGCCCCATGTACAGAGGCTACAGTCCTTGCTGCAGTGGGCCCCGGTTCGAGTCCCGCACCGGACAGTCGTTTGCTGCATGTCTTCCCCCTCTCTCTGCTTCCTGTCTCTCTCCAACTGTCCTATCATTAAAGGCATAAAAAGCCCCCCCAAAAATCTTATTTTCTCAAATGACTGCATTTAATCAACATTTACAGAAGTACTATGTAGCATTTCACTTACACTTAGTTACCTACCAATGGCAAGAAAGTCATTTTTAGTTATTTATTGGGTAATATGAAACCAAAATTATTTTGATAATGCATTCTACCAAAATAAAAGTAACTGTACTGCTGTGGAATAGTCAAAAAAAGCAAAGGCTTGCTACAATAGTCTTCAGGTCAGAATATTGCCCATTACCTTTTTAGGTTGAAGGATGTCCCCAGACACAATGTAGTCCACGACACTCGGGGACAGGAATGCAGGTGCTTCAGCCCCTACAGTTATTATTACTGTAGACTTCATCCTGCCAATGGTTCCATACAGTCCATTTTGCAAGTGGAGAATGTTCAGTCTTGGTGTGCATCCATTTGGTGTGCCTGAAAGATTAAATAAATTAACACCGCATTCTGTATCGTGTACTCTGGCATTTTCAAACCAATATATTTAGAAAAAACCTTCAAAAGCTCCACTGTCTTGGAAGATAGGCTTCACCAGTAATCGGAAAAACTCTCGCCTGGGACCTCCAAGGTCGGCAGCATCTTCCTCAGCGTCATGTTCATGGCTTGCAAATGTGATATAAAGCATCATGTCACAGCTTTGTGCAAAACAGGTTCTCTTAAACACACGTTGGGCTGTTGGCCAAGCATTGGCTCGACTAATATAGATCTGTCTTGTTTCCGATGTTATAACTCTCTCACTGTGAGCTTGTAGAAGGCCTGCAACTTCTTCTTTGCTCGGCATTTCAGATGACCTATATTAAAGAAAAGACAATGACAAAGATAAACAGACCTTTGGCTACCTCTGCATTTACTCCACTATCACCTTCAGTGCATGAGGAATTGTTCCATGTTGTTTGCGATGTTTACGCTGGTGTAAACAAGAGTTTTACTGTAGTAAAAAAATACTTGTAACTCTTACTTTAGAATATTAACAGCACAGTCTTCTAGTAGACAACACTGAATTGCCTCTTCAAGATTCTCATCTTCCTCCAGATGAACAGGGCTGAGCAAACGAAGATAAACAGGGACAACAGAAAATTCAGCAGAAAGCCCAGAAAGAGAGAGAGAGAGACTTATATCAGAAGTTCATAATGTAAATAGACCAACATCTACACTGCTGTATTTCTATGAAGCCCAAACAATATCTTACACAACTTGTGCCACATTATAAGGAAACAATCGTCTTGGGTCCCCTGCCTGGCCCTGATTTTCTCTTGAGTGCTGCTCTCTGTCTCCTGACATCTGGCCTCACTGTCCCTTGGTGGTGAAGGCACTGGACTCCGCATTGCATAAAGAAAAGGAAGTCAAAGGGAAATATTTTTGTAATGATGTTAATCTAATCTTATCTAAGTGCAACTTAACCCTAATTCCATCTTTTAAGCGTGTTTCCTTTAAAAGGCAGCCTTTAAGGATTTAGGGTGAAGCAAAACTGAATGAGATGAGCAAGGTTTGAGAGTTGCCTCTCCCATTCGGTACAAATGACTGAATTGTGCTACTAAGCTCAGTCTACATCTCTTATAATGACTTGTAGGTAGATGAATGAAGACATCCCATCCAAATACAGTTTACAGGTCGCTTACAGTGATCCCACTGAGTCTGACAAAACAAAAACAAACTGCTGCTTAAATTCTGTCAGGTTGGCATTTAATGTTAAGCTTTGGTCACACTACATGACTTTCAAAGTCTTAAAGGGATAGTTCGCCTCTTTTGACATGAAGCTGTATGACATCCCATATTAGCAACATCATTTATGAACATTTTCTTACTCCCTGCTGCGTCCTGTGAGCCGAGTTCCAGCCTCGTTTTGGCGTTGACGAAGGTAGTCCGGATAGTTGGCTGGGGCCACAAAAATAAAGCGTCTTGCTTCTCAAAACAATATCTGTTCAAAAGAGTAATACATTTGCATCACAAAATCGGTAGCCATAAAAAAATCAGACCTCACAATCGCATGGCGCTATTTCTCTCTCCCTTCATATCACTACAGGCTGTGTAAACCGAAAAGCAGACCGAGCAGTCCCCTGCTTCCGAGCAGTAAACACCGTAACAGGTGCAGCTGTCGCTATGAAGGGAGGCAAAAATAGCGCCAAGCGATTGTGAGGTCTGACTTTTTCTGGATAACCATTTTGTGATGCAAATGTATTACTCTTTTGAACGCATATTGTTTTGAGAAACAAGACGCTTTATTTTTGTGACCCCAGCCAACTAGCCGGACTACCTTCGTCAACGCCAAAACGAGGCCGGAACTCGGCTCACAGGACGCAGCAGGTTTTTGTTTTTTTTAACCCTTCTGCTTGGGGTACCTAGCACACAGGTTCCAGGTAGCCAAGGTAACCAGTCAGGTTACGAGCGGGGCTCTGCTGCCTGTCAATCACCGATTGTGCACGCGCGATACAAGGTAGGCTCGTCCCCGCGCTTATTTATCTAGACTATTGAACTTCATTACGGGCTAGTCTACTTACTGTGTCTTCCATGATCGCAAATGACAGGTGAGCTGATGAATGAGGAGTCGTGTACGCGCATCTGGCGTGCACTTAGGCCTGCACGAGTTCTCATGTGTTTTGATGGGGCGGGACAGGAAGTTGAATAACTTTTTATTTTTCGGTTAAAAAATAAGCATTTCTTGCATCTTGCGACCACGGAGGTCACTGTTTTCAACTTTAAGCGTTCTGATAGATCATGTAAACTCTTAAAATGCCAAAAAGTAGGACTTTACGTATGACAACAAGAAATCCTGCAGACTGCAGCTTTAAGCTGAAGAAGCTTGGAGGTGGTTCCAAATTATGGATGTTATGTGTTATTTGCTGTTATTTGCTATTTACGCTTCGGCACGCACTCCGCCCACCCCTGAGGGTCCCCTTTGTACGGTGGGAACGCAAGCTGACCCCAAAGCGAGCCGAACCGTAGCGTACTGCATAGTGGAAACGAGGCTTAAGATTTATATGCAAAGATAAATGATCTTTGTAAAAATTGACAACAATGTCAAGTTTTCAACTATTTACTTGGAATTGCGTTGTTTTTTCTGCATAACCAGAAAGAAGATAAACGAGCGACTTTATCATTTGACCACAGATGTCAAAAGAGGCAGACCCTGAGGAGGAGATGGGCAGAGTGGAGTGGAGTGGGTCCCTCCGCTTTCCTAAAGTGACCCACTTGAACAGAGGAGTGAACTAACAGGTCTCCTGTAGTGTATCCCAGATATTTCATGAGGACCTCAGGATGCTGAAGGATTGTTCCTTTGAATGTGGTACAGCCTTCTGCATTTTCAGTGGTCAGTCCTCAGAACATGGTGGAGTTTTTATTTTCCCAAAAGCCTCTGCACGCATTCTCCAAACATTCATTAGTGGTTCTTGTAAATCTTTGGAGAACCACAGACTAATGTTGACTGAATGTTCTGTGTCCACGTGGCGCCGACACGCTGCAGCACTCGCTGCTTCACCAAAAAGCTACCTGCCAACTTTCATTTGAACACCGTTTCAGCTTCATCGATGTGGCATTATTAGGAGGCCACTTTTACAATCAGCAGTTAGCGTCCGACCGGCTTGTGGTGGTTGTTTTCCACCTTGTGGGTAAACCATTCATGCTTTCATAAAGACTATAAAATGTGGCAATGCAACCTGGGAAGTTTCAGTAAGAAGTAGAGCAGAATCAGCAGTTTGCAGTGAATGAAAGCTTTATTTTGACTCTGGATGTATACAGCTGACTGAATTTGGTTCAGCAGTTGGCAGAGTCGGAGGGTCCTGCCTGCGGATCAGCACACTGCAGAGCCGGGTCAGTCGGTTGGAAGACGATGGGCATCCCTTCAGTCCTCCTTCTGAGTTTCCTAAGAGACGCCAAACAGCACCCGCAGAGTAAACATCACAGCATATCTGCCGGCTTATGGATTTTAAATTCTAAAAAACATTTCTATGATGAGGAAAACCAGTTGACTGTCAAAGGAACAGTAGTATTCCTATGTTTAGGCTAAGCTCATTGTTACAGGTTATGAGGTTATGACTCAATCATTTTTTGTTTCATTTATCTAGAGGATTCCCAAAGAGCTATGGATATCACAAGGACTCTTGCTGAAATGATTGTTAAGGATATACACCTGTGGTTGAAGATGAGGGTTTTAGGAATTTTGTAAAGACACTCGATCATCGCTACAAGATTCCAAGTAGGAAAAATTTAATGGGAGACAAATTGTAGCTATTGTAGCTTTCTTTCACCACAGCACAAGAGCAGCAGAGAGGCTCAAAGAAATTCAGAAACAACCAAAGTTACCAGAACACAAACTGATCCAGTCAGCTGAAACATGGTGGAACTCTGTCTTTTACATGTTTGAGAGACTACTTGAGCAAAAGGAAGCTGTTACTACAGCACTTTGTCTTTGTGGAAAACGCTCACTGTGCTCGAGTGAGGAAGATTGGTCCATGGCTAGTCTCTCCATTGATGCCCTGAGACCATTCGAAGAGGTCACAAAAGAGATATCGACAGAGAAACATGCCTCAGTTTCAAAAGTGATACCCCTGGTTCCATCACTTCGGAGGTCAACTGCAACTCATGAGAGCCAAGGTATCAAGCTAGCTGCTGAGCTCTGATCACGATGCCAGCACCGTCTCAGAGCCATTGAAACCTTTTATGGTCTTGCTGTCAGCACATTCCTGGACACAAGATTTAAAAACCTCGGGTTCCGTGACATGGCAAATGTTGAAGCTGTGAAAAAACGACTGATCACTGAAATGCAGTCAGTGAACCGGACCTCAGTGTCAGCTCCTGAACCAAGTACAAGCTCTGCCACCGGCTCTGTCTCAGTGGCTGCTCCTGCAACTACCTCAAGCTCACCTGCAGCAATAGGTGGGATATGGGCAGAATTTGACTCCCAAGTCCTTGCATTCCAGGAACATCGCACACCTGGAACTGATGCCTTTATTGAAATGCGCCGGTACTCAGAAGAGAAGCCAATACCACGGGATGGAGACCCCCTTCTTTGGTGGAAAACAAATGAGCAGCCTCACTTTGTGATGTAGCTTTTTCTTTTTAACATAATCTGTTGTGAAACCAAACTTCTTTTTATCTCCTCTACTTTCTGTCTCCTTTGAGTCATGTCAAGGTCCTTGTACTTATCACCGTGTTTCGTTTCATAGTGTCGTCTAATGTTGTACTCCTTAGTTATAGCCACGCTGACTCCACAAACAAGACAGACAGGTCTGTCTTTTATATATGTAAACAGATATTCTTCCTCCCACCGGTTTTCTGCCTTTCTTTTCGACATTTTTGGGAAGGGGTAGCACGGTGAAAGTTTCTGGGTCTTGTCCTGATTGACGCGCCAAAACAACAGCAGAGCATTATGGGATTTGTAGTATTAGCGGCTAATGCGCTGTATACAAAAATCCGACGAGAACTCTATGGGCCCGCCATCTTGCCTGCCGCCATTACTGCGTGCCAGCAGAGTGTGACAGTCTGACAGTTGCCGGTGCCCTCTAATGGTTTTTCAATGAAAGCATCCTGCAGGGCTGCCGCTAATGGGACCAACACGCAAGGCACGCAGTAATCGCGGTGCTGCTTTACTTTCGGGTTTTGTCTATAACACTGGGTGGTCAGCTCTAGTAGTCATTTGGGATTGCCTCGCGGGCCAAATATAATTACACTGCGGGCCAGAGTTTGACACCCATGGTATAACACAACTTTGTGTCTCATGTGACAGTTTTATATTCAACAGAAACAACTCATCAACATCTTTCAGCTCATTTGTACAATTTCAGCTTTAACAATTGCACAAAATGCCACTGCCTCTTTTTTCTGTCAACATGAAGGACACATCCATCAACACGAACCTGATATTTACTGTCAGTTATCTCCACATGCTAAACCTGAACAGGGAGCGTACACTTAATAACAACAATAATGCATAAAATGGTGAAAGTCATCCAGTTCATCTCCTTTAATGGTAATTGTGAAAATGAATAAATAAAAGTAACACTTTCACAGGACAGTGTCGGAGAAGTTAAAGCAATAAATAAAGCGTGAGTGGTTGAGGTGAACCTCTGTTTGATGGCACAAGCCTCCATCTTCTCTACAGGAGGAGCCTGAACATCACAGCATCTCCTCTGCCGTCTCCTCCTGTGTCTGGGTGCTACTCGCACATCTGGCCTCACTCACAGTCGCAGCTTTGGCCTGAAAACATTACATCACATTTATTTATGTGTGTACACGTGCAGCATAATGTTGGCAGACCACCAGCAGAACTGAACCCCCCCCCCCCCCCCCCCCCCCCCCCACAAAATGCTTTATTTTGTAATGCACACCAAACCTTTAGCAAATATCGATGCAGTTTATTCAGGAAAAAGGTTTTCCACGAGGAGTAAAGGCCTGTTTTCTGCATCGCGCAGGCTTTTATTCACTCATTTCTCTTCTCTACATCCCCCTTCTTGATTTAACTCTCAGCCAACATCTTAAATATTTAGAGCTAATGGTGTCACATGCGCTCTGGGGCCGGACCGAGGTGCTTTCAACCTGTACCAGGCAGCTCTAAAATTATTTTTCACCTTTGTTTTTGGGTCCTAGATATCTAACACCTATTCCAGAACTGATCCAGTCCAGTCTAAAGAGTGTCGTTTTTCATCTGGACCCGGTTCAAGGTGGTCTAAATCCCCCCAAAAACAGTGAAATGGTTGCATGTCCAACTTAGTGATTGTGAGATCAGGACACACCAGAAACAGGAAATGATCCTGACTGAATGATCCAGTCAAAAGAAAGAAGTGAAACGTTCCATTTTCTCTGTCGTCTTTGTGTTTTGCTCTTCAGGACCAGAATCAGATTAGAATCGGAGCAGAATTGGAGCACAATCTTGTAGTGTAAACATGTGTGTTACCTCTTGTATGTCCTTTTCGTGGGAGAAGATGTTGAGCTCTTCCAAAGCAGCCACAGTGAGTTCCTCAACACTCAGTGAGAAGCCCAAAAATCCCTCCAGGGTCTCCCAGTCTTCCAGATTCACACACAGGTAACACAGGTCTCTGATCACAGGCAGCTGAAGGATAAAACATCATTTAGTAGGGGTGGGAGAAAATATCGATACAGTGACATATCGCGACATTTGGCGTGGCGATATTGTATCGATTCAGAAACACCAAATATCGATATTTTGGTCACATACACCTAAAAAATAAACTTTGTATTATGCACCAAAATAAAATCAATTGCTTCTTTAGTCCACTAAATGGTGCTAACCGTTCACTGTCTGGTGCGCTCAACACAGCGAAGCGCGGCTCTCGTAAAATCTGGCTGGCACGTGAACTAGGTCATAGGTGATCACAGCACAGCAACATGTCGGGAGGAGAACTGATAAATGCGCCATCAAAATTTAAGTCAAATGTCTGGACTTATTTTGGACTTTTGAACAAAGAGGGAAAGAAAGACATTGACATGACACATGCGATCTGCAGGGACTCTAGTGCGAAAGTGAAATACTCCGGGAACACATCTAACATAAGAGTTCACCTCTCTGTTACCACCCAGCAGCACTGGCAGGTGAGGGGGGCCAAACGAAACCAGCGCTTGGAAAAACACAATAATTAAAAAAAAAAAAAATCAACCGACACTGGACACTGAGATTGGCAAAGCTACCTTCACATTGTGAGCGTGCAAGGAAGTTAACTCAGTCCATTGTTTACTTCATGCTGAAAGACATCCGTCCATTCAGCGTGGTGGAAAATGCCGGGTTTTGCAACATGTTAAAGACGCTTGAGCCCAGGTATGTGATTACGTCTCGCCATTTCTTTGCCGAGACGGCTGTGCCTAAACTCTACCGAGGAACTAAGCTTGAAGTCGAAGAATCCTTGAGAACAGCAGGAAGGGTTGCATTAACTAGTGACGCTTTGACGTCGAGGTCAGTGGACTCGTACATGACTGTAACATTGCACCACATCACAGAGGACTGGGAACTGCAGTCTTATGTAGCCTACTCCAAACGCGAGCGGTACATGAAAGCCACACCGGGGCCAACATCGCAGACCTCCTGCGAAATGCAGCAGAAGAACGGGGGATTGCAGACAAACACTTGGTTGTTGTAACAGACAGCGCTTCTAATATCTGTGTCGCTGTGTCGGGATACGTCCATGTCAACTTAATCTCGCATCACAGCAGGAATTAAAGCTGCCAACAGTAGCCAGGCTTATGGCGAGAGTGCTGCGCATCGCTGCCGCTTTGGAATGAAAGCAGAAAATGTTGCAGCTTCCGAGCCACAAACTCAAAACTGACGTAACCACGTGATGGAATAGTGCAGGGGTGGCCAACCCGCGGCTCCCGAGTGACTCATGAGCAGTCCATTTTATTGGAGTAAATATTTGAAGTAAGGTGAATTGACTGAAAACTTTTTTTTAACAGATAAGCATGTTGATCAAGATTAATTATGTTGGTATCCTTTGCAGCTGAAAATTTGTCTATATATCGTGATATTTGGTATCGTGGTGTCTCTGGCGATTCCCACCCCTACTGATTATATCGAATCGCAATACTTGTAGAATGGCAATTATCAAGAATCGTGATAAAATCGAATCGGGACCAAAGCATATTGTCCCACCCCTATCATTTAGGTCATATTTTTGCACAGCAGAACACAGAACTTTGTCCCGCTCACCTTCTGCTTCATGACTTCCACTTTGTCCTTCAGAGCTGGCACCAAACTGTTGGGCGGCAGGCCCGTCTCCAGCTGACAGATGCGGTCGCTGTATTTGCTGACCTGTGAGCTGAGCTGGTCTGGCTCCAGCTGTCTGAGTGTGGTCTGGAGGCGGGGGAACATTAAAGGACACCGTGGAGCTTAGAACCCACACTTCCTTGTATGAGTGATCAGTCTGACATCAGGTGTGCGCCTCACCTGCTGCCATCTGGCCCGTAAAGAGTCCCATTCCTCCAGGGAGTCCCACAGGAGCTGCGTCAACCTGAACTCTGCAGCCAAGTCCTTCAGTGAGCGAAACTCAGTGGCCTCCATCTTTATTCGCCAGAACAGAGGAAGAACAGAGCTGTGATGAACCAGGTTTAGACCATCACCCCACCTGCTCCTCCCTCCCAGCTGCCATCCTGACTGATTGGAGTTCGAATGTTTATCAGAGTAACTGCTCAGAAACTCTGATCCGGGGCGGCAGTGGTTCACCGTGTAAATGCCTTCATGGCCTCTGGTTTTAGAGTTTCCTGTTAGCAGTGGTTACTTTGGGCTCAGTACTCAGTTAGGCTTTGGTCCTTTGTGTTGCTCGTAACTGGAGGCAGTTAGTTTTAAAACTTGTCCTAAATGACACTGAAACACAATTACCTTTCACCCATGTTGGAGGCACAAGGTTTAGGGGTGTGAGTTAAGTGGAGAAAGAGAACTAATACTCTAACATCCCTCACCAATCTGGAGGATCCCGAGGTGTTCCCAGCCCAGATGGGATATATAATCCCTCCAGTGAGTTCTGGGTCTGCCCCGGGGCCTGAAAAAACCTCCAAAGGGAGGCGTCTAGGAGGCATCTGAACCAGATGAACTCCGTTGAGCAGCTGAAATCTGGGATTCAGCAGGAATGGACCCAGATTCCTCTGAAAAACTGCAACAATCAGTATCCTCAGTTCCCAAAGCATTAAAAAGTGTCATTAAAGGAAGCTGATGGAGCAAGATAGGAAACATGACTCTGGAACAGCTTTAACTGAGTGTTGCTGCTTCAGATTCTACATTTGGTTCTGTTTCCTAAATACAAAGAAGCTGGTCAGTGAAGACTCTGAGAATCTTTTTTTTTTCTTGTTTCTGTTAAATAAACTTTTCTGGAAAAAGGGTTTGTGATTTCTGAGTTAGCAGCGACTCAGAAAGATGCTGGAGGTTGTAAAATGTGGGAGTGGCCAGGCTGAAGTTTGTGAACCCTAACTGCTGAATATCACTGCCGTTTCTGCTCTGCACCGGAAAACAACTGCGGCACCTTCAGTTTCTGCTGGAAGGAATTGTAGGAAGACGCCTGAGCCTGAAGATCTTCGATGGAAATCTGGACTTCCTGCAGTCGGAGACGCACTTGGGAGGAATCTGCGTTGATGTTGAGGATATCTGAAACCTACACGTAAAAAAAAATAAAGTAGAAGCAGCGTACATGCACACGAACACATCAGGAGCACGAAAAAAGAGGAGTATGTGGAGTATAAGGATAGCTTGTAAGATATCCATCACTGAAACAGAGATAATCTCCAGATACCTGTGACCGGACTCTGATTTCGTTGACCTTGTGCTGTAGTTCCTTCATGTCTGTGCTCAGGGATCTGCAGAACTTGCTCATGCTGGAGTTTCTCTCTACTGCTGCACAGGCGATGTTGCCAAGGAAGTCGTCCATGTAGGGCTCCACTGAGGCAAACTCCACGTGGTCGTCGAGGGGCATGGGAAGTGAGTACATTCTGATCAGATTGTACATTTCACAAACTGACTCCACCTCCTTTCCGATGTCCAAAGTCTGGGAGGGACAGAGGATGACATCAAATACAACATTTGCTGTCACCTTTGACTGTAATTGGTTATTTACTCCTGTTAACAATAAGCGCACGCCTCACCCTGTCTTCTATCTCATCCAGGTATATGAGAGAGCCGGCCATCTCAGCAGTGGTAGAGGGCCGTAACTCCAGCTTCGAATTGGCTTCTCGAATCTCGGCGAGAATGACATCTCGTTTCTTTCTGGCCTCCTCGTTGATGGCCTGAAGTGGAAGAGGATAACGCTGATTTCTGCACAGATTGGCCATTTGGTTTCATCGCAGGTTGTATTACCGAATCGTGAGGTCTGATAGGGAGCAGACTATTTCTATGATCTAAGAATTGAAAAGCTCGTCCTGACCTGCAGAGAACAGATGGAAGAAGTCACAATCTGGTCTTTGAGCTGTGTGTTGTTCAGCAGCAGCAAACCGAAATGTCTCTTCTCTTTGATGTCTAACGCCTGCTTGTGTTGACTGTTATAAGATTCCAGCATTTTCTCAAAGGAGACCAAACCTGTGAGGCCAAGTCAGAATAAACAGAATGATCCCCTTAAACATAACTCCTAATGTACAGCTTGCATACACTGATACGTAAACCGATCAAAAGGTAACTCTGCTTCTGTGAAGTCTTTCTGTAAACCTTCACTCAAGCTTTCTTTAAGCAGGTAGAGCTGCCTTTGACACACGCGCGAAACTACCAGGGTGGCACGGGGTGGCAGCTGCCACCACTGAAAAGGGGTCTGCCACCCCACCTGCCACCCCAGTCAAAAAATACCAGCTGATGATTTATTGGATAATTATTATTAATATCGTTTTAAGATCAAATCAAATGCAAAACAATCCGAAATCGGTGTCAAACTGCAGAATGTTAAATTTGAAAAAGAAACACGTTGGTCCACCCCCCTCCCCCCCATCACGAATGGTTGCATCCATATCGCAGAATCTCTTTGCCTTGACGTGGAGTCAGGACTCAAGCTGTCAGATGGAGCCTGTTCACAGGTGGATAACATGCAACAAGTTTAATATGGTTTCCAAACGTTTATAATTCCTCATAGATGGAAGGCGCTGTACAAAATAAAAGTATTATTATTATTATTTTCAAGCCAGTTTGAGTCTCATTCATGAAACGTTCGTAAAGTTACGAACGGATTTGCACCAAAAAAAATCTCTGGATAACCGCTAGCTACGTTTTACCTCATGTCACGGTTAGCCACAAGATAGCTTTTCAAGCCAGTTCGGTAACTAGATAGCTGGCGCTACCTAACTGAAAAACGTTGATAACTAGCTAGCTGCTGGCTAGCCTTTGACATCTTGAACTTGAAGTTTGTTAAGAGATTTGCTGCACAGCACAGCAATCGTCGCATACAGCTTCTGTAAATTTGATACTGTATAGCAATCAGTTGATATACATGTTTTATTATTGTTATTGTTAATGGGGGAAAAATAAAGAAATTGTTCTCACAAACCTGTCTAACCTATTCTGTACACATACACTCACAAAATACTTTGGCAGGCAGGCCTTTGAGGGAGGGCTTTACTTCTAGGATAATGCTGGAATTTTGTAAAGTGCTGGGAAGTCCTCAAATTTCTAAATCATTCCTATGGCTTGATTTTGCTTTCAAAGTGCCTCAGATTGATTCGATTGAATTAACAACGTTCAACATTTTCCATCCATTATCTATACCGCTGAATCCATCGATCGGGTCGCGGGGGGGCTGGAGCCTATCCCAGCAGTCAATGGGCGAGAGGCGGGGTACACCCTGGACAGGCTGCCAGTCCATCGCAGGGCCACATAGAGACAAACGAGACAAACAACCATACACGCTCACACTCACTCCTAAGGACAATTTAGAGATGCCAATCAACCAAACATGCATGATTTTTTGGACAGTGGGAGGAAGCCGGAGTACCCGGAGAGAACCTCAACATTTTCCACCGGGGGGGATATATCAAATATTGAATTTATCACACTTGGGTGTTGAAAAAACTGTTGTATATGGGTTCATATAAAGTACAAAGTAAGATGGGCTTCCTAAAAAATTTGACACCCTACAATATATGCCTGCCACCCCATGTATAAATCAGTAGAATTGCCACTGCTTTGACACAGTAGATCCTGCCACCTGTACTCTCTGAGATGGGGAAACCAGGCATGGCACCGGTCATACCTCAGGGACAAACACCTGGATCCACCCTCCTTCTTGCATCACTGCTCTGCAGATGATACCAAACTGTTCCTATCCCACTGTGATCCCACTGTTTCTGTGCTCATTTATCTGATTTACCCACATGGAGGAAGGAAATTCACCTTCAACTCAACCTCTCAAAGACTGAGCTGTTTGAGATCCAAGCCAATCGTTCAATCCAACAGAAAAACTGCCTCTTCAACTTCCTTCTAAGCGAAGGCCACAAGAAACCCAGGTGCCATGATGGATGAGCTCTTCTTTTCTCCTTCTCTACCTTTAAGAACATCTCTTCAGAGAACACCTCCTCTCCTCTCACCTCTAACAGCCGAACACGCCTGACCAACACTTCCTTATACTGAAGAATACACACTGAAGCTTGTTATTCCCCATTTGTACGTCACTTTGGATAAAAGCTAAGTGACTAAATGTAGATGTGGTGTCATTTAAACTGTATAAATTTAGTCAAACAAACTGAATTTGTGGTTTTCTTTCTGACTTATTTGTGTTGGTTTGAAACGCCCCAGATTCTTTGTGCTGTTAAATGTCATGTTTATGTGATAGAAAACAGAAGTGGTGCTTATGTGCTGCAGATTACCTCGATCCTGCTGCCCCATCACACCCACATTCAGACTCTTCTTCTCTTTGGAGGACATTAGAAAAGACTCAAACGTGTGACAGTACACCTTTGCCGCCTTAAAGGCCTGCTGGACTAAATCCTGAAGGGGAGGGAACAAAGGTCAGTCCAGACAGAGTACAAGCTAAACAAGTGAACAGGAAGTTAAAACCCACCCTGATGCTTTGCTTGACACTTTGAAAGTGAGTATCTGTCTGGAGGATCATCTGCAAACAGGGACCTTCTTCGTATTTGTTCTTCAGCCCCTATAATTCAACATAAAACTGCATTAAATGTAGGCATACTGTGATATTAATGACATATCAACATGAACATTTAGGACAGTTATCCTGACTACACCCATCAGGCTGTTGGGTTTTTACCTTACACTCGTCGGTCATGGTCAGCAGATCGAAATCAGGATCTGCTCCGAGCGGTTTAACTGACATCACCGTCTTCTCAAACTGCTCGATGACCTCTGCGACAGCCTCCTGCAGAAATCATTCAGGTGTAAGGTTCTGAAGAGGAAAAGGAAACTCCAAACTAACAACTGAAATCTAAACAAACCTGCCAGTCTTCCTCGGAGGGTTTGAAAGTCAGACCGTTTGAGTCCAGCATCGGCTCACACACCAACAGAGGACGGACGTTTGGGTCCTGCGACGCCGCACACTGAAGAGACACACCAGCAAAAACCAAAGTCAACGCGGCTCTGCTTCTGCTCCACAGGCTGATCTGCTGTGAGTGTCCTACCTTGGTGTCGGTTTGAGCTCCAGCAGCCTTAGCGTTGCGGCTCCAGCTCTGACTGACGGCATGGCCGGGCGTCCGAGCCACCTGCTCCTGGATTACAGTCAGAAGCTTTTCGGCTGCGTTCACCACCGGGTAATGCCAAGTGTAGACCAGCAAATAGTCGACCAAATGAATGAAGCTGGGCAGGTAAGAGACAAAGAGTGGGCGGAGTGATAACTGACCGGGGGGGTACAGTACCACACTGAGTAAAAGGTCAATTAAAAACAAGTTCAATCATTTGCAAATTATTTAGCCAGTTAAAAATAGTATAATATAACATTTCAGATGATAAAAGTAGAGATTTATTTTCTTTGTATGATAGAATCTGAACTTAATTTATGGATGCAGGTTTAAACCATGTGCACCGAAATGTACACTGAAATGTTTTTAATGGACTTTTGCCACCGACAAGCATAAAACTGAAAATAACTTTGGAATAGTGGGGGGGTGCTGCAGGGTACCGGAGTCCTTTCTGCGAGCTATTCGGTCCATTTATAACCAAAGTAAGATCTGTGTCCATGTTCTTGGTACAAAGCGGAGCTGGTTTTCTCCACCAGGCCTGCCCTTCGTCACCGATCCTGTTTGTGGGATCAGTGACATGGTCATGGCTTCTTCAAGCCATGACAATGTCGGGATGAAAGTCGGCTCCTCCAGATCTGAGCTCCTGGTTCTGGGTCGGGGATGAGTCTCTGCCACAGCTGGAGAAGTTTCAGAATCGCCCACCCTCCAGGGGGAGGAGCTCCACCATCCGGAGGGAGCTCGGAGTCGAGTCGCTGCTCCTCCACATAGAAAGGAGTCAGCTGAGGTGGTTCATCTGGTTAGGATGCCTCCTGGGAGGAGGCCCCGGGTCAGAACCAGAACTCACTGGAGGGATTATATATTCCATCGGACCTGGGAACACCTCGGGATCCAAAGGAGGAGCTGGAGAGGCTTGCTGGGGAGAGGGATTTCTGGGTTTCCCTGCTGGACCTGTTGGCTCTGTGACCTCTGATAAGGTTGAGGAAGACGATGGATGGATAATAGAAGACAAAGACTTGCTGGTCATTCTGTGGAGCCTTTGAGGCAGAACAACTTCAAATCCTGGTTCATTGAATTCTTCTATCCTGAAGGCAGATCACTTTGATTATTCTAAGTAATATTTTTAATCTGAATTAATCACATTTTTATTGCTTTTAAAAGCTGGAGAAGACCTGGAGCCACCGGACAGATAAGTTGGGAATGTTTCAGATATCACTTGCATCCCATTTTTTTTTTCAACTGTTTCTCACTTTTATATTTTGTCTTTGTACTGTTCTCCATACACAGGGTTTTAGAAAATGTGTAAATGACAGCATTCTTATTGACCTTTTCCACAGCTTGAGACAAAAAGCACATAAAATCAACAAGAAGTAAGAAATGTCCTCACTGGATGAACCGGCAGGAGAAGCAGTTTAGCCCCTGAAGAGGTTCCTCGTCATCTTTTGGAGGTGAGTGAAACAGCAACACTTGGATCTCGCTGCTTCTGGACTGATACTCCAACATGTAGTCACGGCCGGCACCAAGTGTAATCTCCTTAACCTTCTCTTTAAACTTCTCAAGAACAAGCCAAACCTGAAAAAAAAAAAAGGCCCACAGAGATGTAAAAATCCATGGATATACTGCACAACGGAAATGTTTCTGCACAGATGGACGACTGCACCTCTTCCAGGTGTTTGATCTGGGTGTCCTGGAACTCCTGCAGAGTGTATGTGTGCTTTCTCTTAATGTGACAGAAGTCTGGGACACAGACTTGGCTGCACATTTTCCTGATTTCTCTCAGTGCGGGACCAAGAGACTGCGCGACATTTTCAAATGTTGACAACAACACAAGATACAGATGGTTTCTTTCAGCATATTTACACTGCGTGGTGTTCAGTTTTGAACAAAATTAACATCTGAACAAACCTCACTGGCAGAAGGCAGAAGGTTATGGAGGAAACCTCTAACACAACCAGACTTGAATCTTTTCAGCTCCAAAACGTTGGCCTGCCAGATGTAGAAGTACTTCCACTTTTTATAGAGAGCAAAGAAGGGGATCTGAAGTAGCCTGCGGAGGTCCACCTGCGGCTCTATGGCAGTGTACTTAGCCTTGTCCATACTCAGCGACATCTCACGAAAAAGGTTGTCGATGTTGGAATCACGGTACAGAGAGTCACGCTCCTGCTGGGTGCTGCGCCGAACCAAACGTGGCCTTTTCAGGAGACTCTGGGATAACAGAGCAGAGACAAAGTGGTGGAGAAACACAAGGAAGGATGAATTTCCTCCTGCAAACATAAAGCTGGAGCTAAAACAAAAGCTTTGGCTGACGTGTATGAACCTCTTAAGCACATAATGTGAACTCTGCCTAATCTTAATGTTGCCTTTATTCTACAATAAAGAAGTTACTTCCTCATAGAAAACACTTTGAGGAACTCGTCCACTCTGCTCTGTGAGCAGTGTTTAAGGTGCATGTTTGATTAAACTATTACACCTGTGGAAATAAAAGCTCTTGGGTGTTTGACCTTGGGGTCACCTTGCTGGGACATCCACTCCTGGGAAGATTGACAGCTGTCCTGAATGTTTTCCACCTGTGAATAATCTTTCTCTCTGTAGAACGATGAACTCCAAATAGTTTGGAAATGGCCTTATAACACTTCCCAGATTGATGGGCAGCAACAATTGCTTCTGTAAGATCATTGCTGATGCCTTTCCTCCTTGGCATCGTGTTAACATACACCTGAATGCTCCAAAACTTCTGCTTTTATAGAGGTGCTCACACTGACTGATGATCAATTAATCAGTGCATTGATCAGCAGAACCTGGCTGCTAGTAAACAAAGACACAGTGTAATATGTCATGTGTTCATCTGAGTTTGTTTTTACTGAATTTTGCCACCTGCTGAGGAGCAGATTATCTTTCTTTTTTAATGTCCGAATTGGTTGAACCTTTGAATTCAAAAAGAGCAAACTTTCTATTTTACCTGCCAGTAGACGGGTTGATTTATATGTGATCACAAAATAAATTCAGAGAAAGGAGCAAAGACCAAAACACAATTCATTCGTCATACAAGCCTGTCACTGACCTTTGTAGTGGACTGTGGCTCTTTCTCAGCTAAAGACAACTGAGCGTTCCTGTCTGGAAGCAACGTCAGCTGACGGGCTTTGATGCGAGGACTGTCTTGTTTTTGTGTTTCACGCCTCTTGAGCTCAACCTATT